>NW_026089623.1:26560550-26596797 GCF_024586455.1 Bactrocera neohumeralis
TGATGTTAACAAATGCAAATATGTACTAACATACAAACCAAGGTTTTGCACTGTTTCTTATCCTAATTATAAAAAAATGGATCTTAACTAACAATTTATTCCATTTATTTATACGCATGTATGTATGTATTTTTATTATATTTTTACAGGTAATATTTTTCAACGTGTGTCAGTTGATCTAAATTCCACTGACTCAATTGAAAAAAGTGTTGACTTGGAGATTCTCAACAACGACGGACTTGAAAATTTGGCAGGGTACATCTGCCACAAACTCGGTAAAGACAATCTCGAAATTTATGCCAATTCAGAAAATTGTTCGTCTTATACTTGGGTGGATCACATTTCTGAAGGAGGACTCTCAAAACCAACAGATATGTTAATGGAGCCTTGCAAGCAGTATTTGACGATGTAAATGGTACTGATTTGCATATACTTACATATGTACAAATTACGCCCAGAAGCACATAGATTTAAGTAATTTTGTAAATTGTAGCTCGAAAGTAAAATGATTTTTTTTCAGAGCTAGAATGTATTTTAGGATTCGTTCCTTAAATAAAAACTTAATCGAACATATGTATAGCAAAAAAAGAAAATTAAATAAGACAATAAATTGATACTTGGGCACAAAATATTCAATCTTTTTATTTGCATAAATGTATATAGTTGAAACAAACACAGCAAAGAGACAAAATTAAATAATACAATGAAAATACAATTAAATGAATATGTAGGTAAATGTTCACTATAAAATATTCACTTATATTGATATCTTTTATTAATATTCACTTATTTTGATGTTAACTTTTGATGATATTCATGTTTCTGTATGCCTGCAATACAAAATTGCTTCTTATTGCAAAGAAAAACAAACAACTGAAAATCAGCTGATTGTACGTTGGTTGACCGTGACGTAGATGCGCAGAACGAACAAAATTTGAACTCGTCATTGCGCATTCTTGTTTCTATCATTCTTGACAAAAACCTAACATTTTTGAAACCACATTGGTCTATTGGTGTTTATTTTGAAATGAGGTAGAATTGGTAAATAATTTATTGGGCAATACTAGGTAAATGGAGGATGGAGTCATGTGTAGAAGTTCACGCAAGTGAGGAAAGTTCTCTGATCGCCATTCACTTGGGAGTGGCCAGAAACGATTCTTTTACACATGGCTCAAGCAGCTCACTACTTCCGGTCTTTGACCAAGTATCCTCTGGGTAGCCTAAGAACATCCGTTCGAAGGTGAGCTAATGTGAGAAGGCGAAACATTCCCTACATAGGGTTGTGCGCTGGGCTTGGGACCCGCCACGTTAAACAAAACTATACCAATGAAAAACTACCAACAGCCTCGGATGAGAAACCCCCCCATTTGATGACGACCATGGCAAACGGAATAAGGACTACGATTTGAGGGCATGCACCTGGAATGTCCGGACCCTTAATTGGGAAGGTGCCGCTGCCCAGCTGGTTGATGTCCTCGCAAAAATAAAGGCTGACATCACCGTCGTCCAAGAAATGCGATGGATGGGACAAGGACAGAGACGAGTAGGTCCTTGTGACATTTACTACGGTGGCCATATAAAGGAGCGCAAGTTTGGTGTTGGATTCGTGGTGGGAGAGAGACTCCGTCGCCGAGTACTATCATTCACTCCGGTGAATGAACGTCTAGCCACAATCCGCATCAAAGCGAGGTTCTTCAACATATCGCTGATTTGGGCCCACGCCCCGACGGATGAGAAGGACGATGTGGCCAAAGATGCCTTCTATGAGCGCTTGGAGCGCGCTTATGAGAGCTGCCCCCACCACGATGTCAAAATCGTGCTTGGCGACTTTAACGCCAGGGTGGGCAAAGAAAGTATATTTGGCACTACGGTCGGTAAATTAGGCCTCCACGACGAAACATCCCCAAATGGGTTGAGGCTGATTGACTTCGCCGGGGCCCGAAATATGGTTATCTGTAGTACTAGATTCCAGCATAAGAAGATTCATCAAGCTACCTGGCTGTCTCCGGATCGAAAAACTACCAACCAGATCGATCATATTGTGATAGATGGAAGACACGTCTCCAGTGTTTTAGATGTGCGTGCGCTCCGAGGTCCTAACATCGACTCGGACCACTATCTTGTTGCAGCTAAGATTCGCACTCGCCTCTGTGCAGCAAAAAACGCACGCCAACAAACACAAGGAAGGTTCGACGTCGAGAAGCTGCAATCACAACAGACAGCAGAACGATTTTCTACTCGGCTTGCACTCCTGCTCTCTGAGAGCACTAGTCAACAACTCTGTATAAGGGAACTGTGGGACGGCATTTCAAATTCCTTACGTACAGCTGCAACCGAAACCATTGGTTTTCGGAAAGAGCAAAAGAACAGCTGGTACGACGAAGAGTGCCGTGTCGCAGCGGAGAGAAAACAGGCTGCCTACCTCGCAACGTTACGATCGACCACTACACGTGCGGGATGGGATAGATACCGAGAGTTGAAGAGGGAAGCGAGACGCATTTGCAGACAGAAGAAGAAAGAGGCCGAAATGCGTGAGTACGAAGAGCTTGATAAGCTGGCCGACAGGGGTAATGCTCGAAAATTCTACGAAAAAATGCGGCGGCTTACAGAAGGTTTCAAGGCCGGAGCATACTCTTGTAGAACCCCCAAAGGTGATCTAGTCACTGATGCCCAGAGCATAGTTAAATTATGGAGGGAACACTTCTCCAGCCTGCTGAATGGCAGTGAACGCACAACACCAGGAGAATGAGAACCCGATTCCCCAATCGATGACGATGGAGCAGACGTTCCATTACCCGACCATGAAGAAGTTCGAATAGCAATTGCCCGCCTGAAGAGCAACAAAGCGGCAGGGGCCGACGGATTGCCAGCCGAGCTATTCAAACACGGCGGCGAAGAACTAATAGGGAGCATGCATCAGCTTCTTTGTAAAATATGGTCGGAGGAGAGCATGAGTGCGCTATGCCCAATCCATAAAAAAGGAGACCCCACAATCTGCGCCAACTACCATGGGATTAGCCTCCTCAACATCGCATATGAGGTTCTATCGAGCGTATTGTGTGAAAGATTAAAGCCCACCGTCAACAAACTGATTGGACCTTATCAGTGTGGCTTCAGACCTGGAAAATCAACAACCGACCAGATATTCACTATGCGCCAAATCTTGGAAAAGACCGGTGAAAGGAGAATCGACACACACCACCTCTTCGTCGATTTCAAAGCTGCTTTCGACAGCACGAAAAGGAGCTGCCTTTATGCCGCGATGTCTGAATTTGGTATCCCCGCAAAACTAATACGGCTGTGTAAACTGACGTTGAACAACACGAAAAGCTCCGTCAGGATCGGGATGGACCTCTCCGAGCCGTTCGATACCAAATGAGGTTTCAGACAAGGCGACTCCCTATCGTGCGACTTCTTCAACCTGCTCCTGGAGAAAATAGTTCGAGCTGCAGAACTAAACAGAGAAGGTACCATCTTCTATAAGAGTGTACAGCTGCTGGCGTATGCCGACGATATTGATATCATCGGCCTCAACACCCGCGCCGTTAGTTCTGCTTTCTCCAGGCTGGACAAGGAAGCACAGAAAGTGGGTCTGGTAGTGAACGAGGGCAAAACGAAATATCTCCTGTCATCAAACAAACAGTCGTCGCACTCGCGACTTGGCTCTCACGTCACTGTTGACAGTCATAACTTTGAAGTTGTAGATAATTTCGACTATTTAGGAACCAGCATTAACACCACTAATAATGTCAGCCTAGAAATCCAAGGCAGGATTGCTCTTGCCAACAGGTGCTACTTCGGACTGAGTAGGCAATTGAAAAGTAAAGTCCTCTCTCGACGAACAAAAACCAAACTCTTAAGTCGCTCATAATTCCCGTCCTGCTATATGGTGCAGAGGCTTGGGCGATGACAGCAACCGATGAGTCGACGTTACGAGTTTTCGAGAGAAAAATTCTGCGAAAGATTTATGGTCCTTTGCGCATTGGCCACGGCGAATATCGCATCCGATGGAACGATGAGCTGTACGAGATATATGACGACATTGACATAGTTCAGCGAATTAAAAGACAGCGGCTACGCTGGCTAGGTCATGTTCTCCGGATGGATGAAAACACTCCAGCTCTGAAAGTATTCGACGCAGTACCCGCCGGGGGAAGCAGAGGAAGAGGAAGACCTCCACTCCGTTGGAAGGACCAAGTGGAGAAGGACCTGGCTTCGCTTGGAATATCCAATTGGCGCCACGCAGCGAAAAGAAGAAACGACGAACGGTGTCTACGCCAATTAAGAAGAAGAAGACTAAGTAAATTTAACCTTTAGGAATTTTAATAATCGAAAAGTATGTAATAAAATGGGATACACTTAAAAAAACGGTAGTTCAAAGTACCGACAAATCAAATTACCGACAAAATTCAAATAAATATATAGCTATGTAAATTAACATACCGACAAACCAAAATACTACAAACACAATACCGGCATGTCAAAAAGAGTTTATCATGTCTGTTTTTTTTTACTTTGTGAACAGCAAAAGTGAAGAGGACCTTTTCTGTCGTAGCAGGAATTCTGCTGATTAAGGGTTATGATTCTGAGCGTAATCGTGGCCGGAAAAGTATATATTTTTTGTTTTTAATTCTTCTTTTTCTTAATTTGCGTAGACACCGCTTACGCCAGGGGTGGACACATTTTTAGCCCGCAAAGTTAGCAAAGTGCACACGAGGGCTTGAAGAGGGAAATATCGGCTTATGGAGGGAAGGGCATAAAATGTTGCGAAAAAAATCAATTACATTCCTCCATAACTTAGTGTTCATCGCAGAATGCAGAGATTAGGAATAAAGGGATGTTCAACTTATTCCAGTGTGAGAGCGCTTCAAAATTAGCGTTTTTTATAACATTTTCCATTATGGCCAGATTGAACAAAATAACAATTTTTGGGCATTTATCAACCCAACACCCAACATTTAGTACGAATAAAAATTACTAAATAGTGGTTATTTATTATATGGAGAAACTATTTAAATATTTTTAAAGAATATTAGAACAACTGACTTTTGACCTTTCAATACCCAATAAAGGGACTTAAGCTTGTTAGCTCTCAATCATTAAATGTTTTTAATCATTTTCCATTGAAAATAATACTATGATGCTTCAAATTACAAAACGTTTCATCAAATACCTTTAAATTTCACAAATTTATTTAATTTTCATTGTTTTACATTTTTTATAAGTGGTCTTGAACGATGCAACAAATCCCTCCGTTTACATATTTTTTTGGTAAGATTTCAATCTGGCCATCGCTCGTTTCCAACTGCTAAACGTCAAAACCTCCTGAACTCGATCAACTGTCAAAGTTCAGGAGGTTTTGACTTTTATCAATTGTTCTCTCATTTCCAGTGAGAGAGGAGTTGGACATCTCTTTATCTCTGGCAGAGTCAGTTGTTTTAAAATGAAAAATAAAAAAGGATTTAAGTAGTTTCGTCATATATTAAAAGTCCAATATATAATAATTTGCAATCGTAATAAAAGTTGGGTGTTTTAACTTAAAATACCCAAAAATTCTTATTTTGTTCGATCTGGCCATAATGGAAAATGTTATAAAAAAGGCTTATTTTGAGGCGCTCTCACACTGGAATAAGTTGGGCATCCCATTGTCCCTGGCAGATTGGTTGCGGCAATACTGACATTGTACACAATTATAGAGCGGAAGTGTACTTCATATCGGAATTGTACAGTTGTGTGAACAAAAAGAGGTGAACATAATTTGCAGGTTCTAGAGCTTCGCATTAATATTGGTTTCTATTTACGTTTGCATGGTAGAAAATTGTAATCACTGTTAGGAAAAAATTATATAAGTTATACTTGTATCTAAAAACAATTTTATTTATTAAGAAAATATCACATTTTAAAACTTCACAACACCTTATGGTTGTTCCTATTTTGTTCACACCACTGTACGTGCGATATGGTGGTGATGCCAGTTGTAAAAATTCATTTTAGCTACAATTGGGAAAACTTTTCTCAAGTTGTGGGCTTTTATACGTACATATGCAAGGCTGTTTTATATGTACTTATGTATATCTGCATATATATAAAAAGATACTTGTGACCATAATATATATTTTGTTTAAACATATTGCAGTTCCATTTAATGAAAATTCTTATATAAATATATGTATATTAAATATATATATATATGTATATAAATATATAATAATATTTTTGATATTTTCAGTTTGGTTGTTTTATCAAAATATTCAAAGAATTGATGTTTTTTTCTATAATTGTTCCGTTTAATTTTAAAAATCTAGTTGCCTCAGGAAATGAATTAAAATAATATTACGCGCTATAGAAAGGGAACACATATTTCCAATAATAAAAGAAATCACCAAATAAAAATATATTTGCACTGTATGGCATTATTGATTGAGAGTGGCTAAGCATACAAATAGAATACAAACGCTAATGGCAAAAACATCGTATTTCGCTACGAGCGGCAAGCGTTTTGTTCTCATTTTCATGCGAACAATGTTGCCATTACTCAATACGCATATGTAGTTTTGCACACATCTAACTTTTCAATTATAATTTTTCATAACATAAAATATCAAAACTGAAATCAAACTAGAAACACTAGTTTATATACATATTTATAAATAATAGCATTCGACTCTGATTTTGAGTTAGTTTAAGAAAATTTCGAACATATTGAAGACATTTTTTATAATATCGAAAAAAATTACGCCCAGAACACTTAGATATAAGTAAATTTGTAAATTGTAGCACCAACGTAAAAGAATTGTTTTTCAGAGCTAGAATGTATTTTAGGATTCGTTCCTTATGTACAGCAAAAAACGAAAATTGAATAAAACAATAAATTGATAGTTGGTCACAAAATATTCAATATTTTTATTTTTATAAATGTATATAGTTGAAACAAATACAGCAAAGAGACAAAATTAAATAATACAACGAAAATACAATGAAATGAATATGTATGTAGGTAAATGTTCACTATAAAATATTCACTTATATGGCAACACTGGGCTAAACAACATGTGCTAAATTTTGTGCCGATCATTTATTAGCTGTTTTTTTTTTTTATAAATATCTAAATTTAATAACGAATTGTTAAGTTAGGGAAAGTAATCGAAGTGAACAATAAATACGATGATAAAAAGTCAACCAGAAAATGTGCTTGCGGGGCTTGTCTTAAGGTTATTCGTGAAGGTTCCAACAGCATACAATGCATTGTATAAACCTACAAGTAACAAATCCTATAATTTTCACCCATACATACGCAGGCGAAAGCTTAGAGAATGACAGAAATTACAATAAGAATGCAATAGAATGAGGGAAGATTCAGGGCAAAATCCCAGGCAGTTCGTTAGGGTTTCCTAAATATTCAACTAGTAAAACGGCCAAATGCCTTAGAAAAGGCACGAGTGTGTTGCCGTGTTATGCTATCCAATTTATTATTTTAAGTACGCTTTTGTAAATTTTCAAATATATTTCGATTATTAAAATTCATAATGGCTATATTTACTTAGTTTTGATTAAAAATTTATTTATTGTATCGAAATATTGCTAAATCTTTCCTATTTTATTAAAAATATTTAAAGAATATTTCTGTAAAAACAATGTGTTTCGTGCAATTGTGTGATGTAAAATGCCTTTTCAACGGACATATTTTTAAGCAGAAAAAACTTTCAAAGTTGTGATTTTTTCAAAGTGATCAATTTTGATTTATAATCTGCATTTATAAATTATCTACACTTCATCCAGAGTAAGTATATTAAAATGTGTTAATAATTGTTTTATCATATAACAGGATGCCATTTCGCAGCATTAAAGCTTTGGAGTTGAGAAGCCGTGGTTTCACAGACGCACAGAGATATGTTTCGATATGCTGTGACGAAATGTCTCTGAAAATCCACCTTCAATATGAGAGAAATAGGGACTGGATCATTGGGTTGGAGGATTACGGTGATGAAAATCGTACCTCCAGAGTAGCTTCTAGTGTTTTAACACTTTTCGTCCAAGGTATTGGTGGAGAAACTTGGACTCACCCTCTAGCATAGTTTTTTGTGCACAAAGCTTGCAAAGGAGATATTATGAAAAAATATATAATCGAAGCCATTGGTCAACTCCAGAGTATTGGATTGCGTCCCTGCCAAATAGTTAGTGACCAAGGGTCAAATTTTGTAAATTGTTCTAGGTTAGTAGGAGTAAATAAAGAAAGGCCCTATTTCGAAGTGAATGGGTCAGAAGTCATATACTTCTTTGATTCACCGCATCTTTTAAAAAGTACACGAAACTGCTTAGAAAATAAAAAAAATGAAGTCGTTTTTGATGGGCGTCCAGTTGAATGGTCGAATATCGTTCATATATATGAAAACAGTACCCATAATGACATTAGTTGCACCCATAAATTATCCTCGGCACATATTTCTCCTAAACCTTTTCAAAAAATGAGCGTGCAATTAGCTTCTCAAGTTTTTAGTCATTCTGTTGCAAGTGCTATGTTCGCCCTTTATAGCTCCGGGAAACTTAATACTTTTAAGTCTCCATCTTTTATTAATACAGCCGAGTTTGTCCTTTTTTTTTGATAAATTATTCAATATTTTTAATAGTAATGTCTTTGGAGCAGTAGGGAATTTTAAAAAACCCTTTTCGGCTATTGGGGACCAATTAAAATTTCTTGAAGAAGCCGAGGAGTTTCTTAACTCCATTAAAGTGTACGACTCGTTCGGTTGTGAAATAACAAACACTTTTAATTTCATTAAAGGTTGGCTTCTAAATATAAGTAGTTTAAGACGTTTGTGGCATTTCTGGTCACATAAGGGATTCACACATTTAATGACAAGACACATACATAGAGGAGGGGGATTTGATGTGAGAATAACTCCGCAGCGTTTCTCATATCTTTTCAGACAAGCTTGGGGCATAGGATATATTCGCTGCGTTGATAAAGGAAATTGCGAACTCTTGCCAGTTGAGCAGTGTGAGTCATTTTCAAATAGCTTCCTCCAAAACGCCTGTAACGACGCTTTGGTTCGAAATACCTCTTGGCAAACTTTTCAAGCATTGCCAAGACCTACTCTTTCTACATTTTAAAACATTCAAATAGAGGTAAATGTGGACGTGGATGAAAGCAGTTTTCTGCATAAAAATGCTTTCGTATATTTTTGCGGTTATTTATATTATAAATATTTTCAGCAACATAATTGTTTAATGCCTTTGCCCAGATTTGATGGTGGTATCACTGAAGAAAATTTCTTTTTCACTTCCGAAAAGCAATATATCAATTGCCAGGTCGTAAAACCACCCCTTGAGTTTATATATTTTGTAACAAAAATTGAAGATATTTTTACACAACATTTTGATTCTACTTGCCATAGGATTGGGTTTTCGCAAATATTTTTTGAAAAAATGGTGGACGTAGAACCATATTATTGTTGTGAAAATTGTAATTCCGACGTGATAAAATGTTTATTCATACGAATTAGAACATCTTTCTTAGTAGCTTTTAATAAAAAAGTGAAACAAAATTATTTCAAAAACATAAAGTTTTTGTGTGTTACTCAAAAATAGTAATCAATTAATATAATAATTGTTCAAAAGTTTGTCTGTCTGAGGCCGCAATTTCCACAGGTACCCTGATTTGATATTTTGAAATGAAAATTTTTGTGATTAGGTTTGCACGCTTATTATTAATATTGTTTTTTTAAGTGTTTTCGTGTACTAGGCTTAGGACCCTTTTCTCCACCACTATTTTTTTGATAGGGTTTTTGAATTAGCATTTCGCTGTGGGTGATTAAGAATGTTTTGTAAATATTATTTATTACTTATATTATTTTATTATTATTGTACCTGAATTGTACCTGATTTTTATACTATACATTTGTTTTTGTTACAACAAGACTTTTACACGTAAATTGTTTTGAATATTATTATTAACACGCATTGTACTTGATATTTATATATCTATTTTTGTTTAAATTATTACAAGTAGTTTTGTTTAGTATTGTATATATTATAAGGGTGAAAATAGGCCTCCTGGGGAACCGAACACCCAAAAAATATCGGTTACGCGCCTATATTGCAACCTCAGAGGTGGCGAGTAAAAGCAATAAATATATATTTAAATTTTATTATTATTAAAATTATTAATTTTAGTATTATTAAATTTTTATACTCTCGCAACAATGTTGCTAACGAGAGTATTATAGTTTTGTTCACATAACGGTTGTTTGTAAGTCCTAAAACTAAAAGAGTCAGATATAGGGTTATATATACCAAAGTGATCAGGGCGACGAGTAGAGTCGAAATCCGGATGTCTGTCTGTCCGTCCGTCTGTCCGTCCGTCCGTGCAAGCTGTAACTTGAGTAAAAATTGAGATATCATGATGAAACTTGGTACACGTATTCCTTGGCTCCATAAGAAGGTTAAGTTCGAAGATGGGCCAAATCGACCCACTGCCACGCCCACAAAATGGCGGAAACCGAAAACCTATAAAGTGTCATAACTAAGCCATAAATAAAGATATTAAAGTGAAATTTGGCACAAAGGATCGCATTAGGGAGGGGCATATTTGGACCCAATTGTTTTGGAAAAGTGGGCGTGGCCCCGCCCCCTACTAAGTTTTTTGTACATATCTCGGAAACTACTATAGCTATGTCAAACTCTACAGAGTCGTTTTCTTCAGGAATTTCCATATACAGTTCAAAAATGGAAGAAATCGGATAATAACCACGCCCACCTCCCATACGAAGGTTATGTTGAAAATCACTAAAAGCGCGTTAACGGACTAACAAAAAACGTCAGAAACACTAAATTTTACGGAAGAAATTGCAGAAGGAAGCTGCACCCAGGCTTTTTTTAAAAATTGAAAATAGGCGTGGCCTCGCCCACTTATGGACCAAAAACCATATCTCAGGAACTACTCAACCGATTTCAATGAAATTCGGTATATAATATTTTCTTAACACCCTGATGACATGTACGAAATATGGGTGAAATCGGTTCACAACCACGCCTTCTTCTAATATAAAGCTATTTTGAATTCCATCTGATGCCTTCTCTGTATAATACGAGTATAAACATTAGGAACCAATGATGATAGCGGAATAAAACTTTACAAAAATACGGTATTTGAAAAATATTTAAATGACGAATAATGAAATCTCGATTATCACTTTACCATGCGAGAGTATAAAATGTTCGGTGACACCCGAACTTAGCCCTTCCTTACTTGTTAAATTTTATTAAATTTAACGTTTTCCATTAATATTACATTTAAATTACTTTAACTACTTTTATTTAAATCTCTGTGCCGAAAAATCAATTCTTTCGATCAGGTGATCTCAGCTGTTGACGACCATATGATTCTTTTGTTACTTGTATAAAGAATCGTACACTTTTATGGAGTTAAGAAACTCCTCGGCTTCTTTAAGAAATTTTAATTGGTCCGCAGTTGCCGAAAAGGGTTCTTTGAAATTGAATAAATTGCCTACTGCTCCAAAGACATTACTATTAAAAATATTGAATAATTTATCAAAAAAAAGGACAAACTCGGCTGTATTAATAAAAGATGGAGACTTAGAAGTATTCAGTTTCCCGGAGCTATAAATGGCGAACATAGCACTTGCAACAGAATGACTAAAAACTTGAGAAGCTAATTGCACGCTCATTTTTTGAAAGGGTTTAGGGGCTATGTGTGCCGAGGTCAATTTATGGGTGCAACTAATGTCGTTTGGGGTACCATTTTCATATATATGAACGATATCCGACCATTCAACTGGGCGCCCATTTACAACGACTTTATTTTTTTTATTTTCTAAGCAGTTTCGTGTACTTTTTAAAAGGTGAGGAGAATCAAAGAAGTAAATGACTTCCGAGTCATTCACTTCGAAATAGGGCCTTTCTTTACATACTCCTAATAACCTAGCAAAATTAACAAAATTTGACCCTTGGTCGCTAACTATTTGGCAGGGACGCAATCCAATACCCTGGAGTTGACCTATGGCTTCGAATATATATTTTTTCATTATATCTCCTTTGCAAGCTTTGTGCACAAAAAAATATGCTAAAGGGTGGGTCCAAGTTTCTCCACCAATACCTTGGACGAAAAGTGTTAAAACACTAGAAGCTACTCGAGAGGTACGATTTTCATCACCGTAATCCTCCAACCCAATAATCCAGTCCCTATTTCTCTCATACTGAAGGTGAATTTTCAGAGACATTTCGTCACAGCATATCGAAACATATCTCTGTGCGTCAGTGAAACCACGGCTTCTCAACTCCAGGGCTTTAATGCTGCTAAAATTGCAGCCAGGGTTACGTGGCCAACCCTGAACAAATTGTTCGAGGGTCACTTGCGATGGCCAATTAAAAATGGGCTGTAAATACCTGAACGCAATAGGTGATAAAAATTTCACAGCCAGAGCTAATGTTTTTAATTCCCTATCATATCTATAACCCTTCGAAGTACGGGGTGCATTTTTTAAACAATTTCTCACACATATCGCAAGATGTGGAGGAAGTTTGCCGCATAGCTCTGAAATTTGTCTATTTTCTTCCTGCCCTACTATAGACAAATTTTTATTATTTTCTAAAATTTCTATTTTATTCTCTAAAGCTCTCACCTTATTGCGTAAAAATTCTATTTCCTGCGATTTTTTGTCTAACTCCTCCCGATACATTCTATTTCTAGGTGTCCCTTCTGTTAAATATTCATCTGTTTGCGTTTGCCTACTATTTGCCCAAGTGCTAACTATTTGAGAGTTACCTAAAGAGGAAGAATATGTATGATCTTCATTATATAGGGGTTGAAGGGATTTACCCAAAGTCTCAACTTCAAACATATTAGTGTTTGAAGTCGAGACAGTTCTAATTGGAGAAGAGCTAAGATGCATCGGGTTAAAATCTGCACTACCTAATTCTATAATGTCTTGTTCGTGTTAGTCAAATACACTACCTACTTGTCCACTACAACCTATTGCCTTATCTACTCTAACTGCAGGTGATAATACTTTTAAATTTAAATCCGGTGTAGCTGATCTGGAGATAAGCCGTCCCTTCCTCATCTTTAATGAAAAATGTCTTTGGCACGCAAATAAATATTTAGCCGTTGGATTTTTTACGTCCAACAGCTTGATCCATTCGTGCCGCCTAATTGAAATTAAACAAAAAATACGTACATTAACTAAACTAGTAAACTAACAATTTAAAAATAAACAGTTGCATCAAAAATATCACAACGACAATACAATATTAGAAACAAAACTATTAATTTAATTTAACAAATACTTTTAAATTAATTTTTTTAACATTTAACACACGATTTTAAAACTTCACATTAATTTCACATTTTTTAACATTTAACAACACGATTTTGAAACTTCACTTTTTTATAAAATCACGATTTAGGACGACCCTATTCACTTGTTCACTTTTTTGCACTAACTTTACATATTTATTTACTTACGATAATATTATGTACATATTTATATACATATGTACGATAATATTATGTTCATAATTATATTATTTTTATACATAAAACTCACCTGGACATTTCCCCTTCTGATGGGAAGGGATACAGCGGCACCCCCAAACTGCAACCAGCAACACACTTTCTGCAAGGCATCCTATACAAAATCAAACAACAAATATTAACAAATTGAATTAATTAATGTTACTATACTTACATACGCTGAATATCTCTTTAATCGATGATTTAATTTTCGCTAAACACAAACTTAAAATAACTATAATAATAATATATATAATAACCTGGAGCTTCTTAAGCTTAAAAAAATGTCCGTTGAAATGACTTGACTCATTACACGGTTGCACGAAATACATAGTTTTTACACAAATATTATATAAATATTTTTCATAAAATTGGAAACATTTAATAATATATTGATACAATAATTAATATTTTGGACAAAACTGATTAAATTTAATATTTAGGAATTTAAATAATCGCAAAATATTTGAATATTTTATAAAAATATTGTTAATGTTATAAATTTTAAAACCTAACACGGCAACACACTATAGCAGTTTTGAGGCATTTGAACGTTTTAGTAGTAGAATATTTGGGGGCAACCCGAACCAAGTGCCTAATTTGTAGTAGAATATTTAAGGGCAACCCGTACCAAGTGCCTAATTTGTAGTAGATTTTTGCGTATGTGTTAGTGAAAAATGAAGGATTGGTTACTTGTAGGTTTATACAATGAATGCAGCTACTGGCATCACGCTCGGTGTACCGGGCTCAGCAGCGAAGAATTTAGGGCTGCAGCTAATAAAGTCTTAAAAAATAAAACAGTTTGGATATGTGACAAGTGTTTTTGCGAGGTTAGTGTAAGGCAGTGGTCGGCATTTCATAGCAAAATTTTGCAAACTAACTTCACACGTACGCTTACGCTCTATCGTTCAGTCGTTGTCGAGCCAGCAACGAATTAACATCACGCAAGACTATAGCGCAAAACCAAATATGCCCTGCGAGAAATATTTTATGATTCTAAATGGCTTTGGTGCCATGAAATGCCTTTTATGTTCCAAGTCTTTTAAAGATAATAGGGAATATATCCTTAAAAGACGTTTTGTTAATTTTCATTATACTCTTAATTAATTATAAAATTTGCTTAATTTTAATTCCAATTTCTCACTGGGCCACTTTTTTTTCGTGCTCACCAACACAGTGACAGATCCTCTCATGCCGACCACTGGTGTAAGGATATCAGATGCCCAGCGAGATTCTGAGTTAGATGAGGATGACAGTGACGTCACAGACAACGAGTCTCTCGATAAGTATGAAAATTTACTCGTCAAACTGTCAAGCAAAATTGAGTCGAAGTTCGATAAATTTAAGCAGTCTATTGAGGGTAGGTAGGAGTGCCGCCCTATCGGGCTCAATTAATAGCGGGATTCTGTAACCAGTCTCTAGTCTCTATTTGAGACATTTTGAGGCAAAGTCTCAATTTGAGACTAGTTACTATTCACTAAACAGTCTCTAGCGTTAGTCTCAAAATATTGAGACCTGGTAGTTAGCAGGTCACAAAACTAAAAAGAACTCTTGTCTGCCATTTTGAATATACTGAATAGAGATCATCATAGATATTAATCGATTGTCGTTTCTTTATATTTTGTAAGCAACTCAAACACGAAAAGGTTAAAAATAAACCAATTTTATATAAATTTCGTAAATATTATGAAACAAAGTCAACATATATTTTTATTTTCATTGATAATTATGTTTTTTGACTATGTTATAGAAAATTTAATATTTGTTATCGACATATTTATTTTCATTCAAGTGTAAAAACATCTCTGAATAATGAAATGTAATAGATTTTGTGACTGTCGCTTACAGAATAGCAATATCATCTCAAGTCTCAAAAATTGTCTCTAACTTAAAATCTCAAATTTAGAGACTTGAGACTGTCTCAAGTTACAGAATCGCACGGTAACACTTGATGTGCCATTTTGAGGGTAACCTCTCAGATATAAGAAGTGAGATAAAAAACTGAACGAGGCTATGTCGAAAAAGTGCTGACATTTAGATAAAAGAGTTGCGGAGATATATGACAAACTAAGTTAATTCTCTCCACTTCCTCCAGAGGAGGTTATAACGGAGATCAATGAGCGTAAGAAGCGGGAAACCAATGTGATCGCATTAAATATTACTGAGTCCAAAGCGATAGACGGTAAAGAACGTCTAAAAGAAGATAGAGCACGGTTATCATAAGTTATTCCCGAATAGCTCCATGACGATGTGAAGATAGAGCACGGTTATCATCAGTTATTCCCGAAGAGTTCCATGACAATGTGAAATCGTTCAAGCTACGCAGGCTAGGGCGTCCAACACCCGATCGGTCTAGGCCTTTGCTGATTGAGACACAGTCTGTCACTCATGCCAGAAATATACTAAAATCCAAACCTGATCCTGACACACGAGTCTCCTTGAAGTCAGATCTCACTCCGGCTCAGCAGTCACAATTGCAATCACTGAGGGAAAAACTTAGCTTGCTCATTGACAGTGGCGTAAAAAACAAAACCATTAAATACGTGAATGGCACGCCTGGAATTGTTGATACAAACTTTCGCCAAGTCGTCTAAGAAAGGAAATCTAAAGCAGCTACACGTATTCTACCAGAACACGCGCGGTCTAAGGACAAAATTGAGCGAGTTCCTAACCTCATCGGCAAGTAATATGTATCACAGAGTCCTGGCTTTACTCATCTATTCAAAATAATGAATTCATCGATAGCTCCTATATCACACTTAGGAAGGACAGGGATACTTCGACAGGATTCGAGAGAGAAGGTGGTGTCCTGATTGCGTTTAAACGAACAATTAAAGCTGAGCTTATATCCATTGAAAACAATAACCTAGAGCAGATCTTCATTAGGATCAAAGGATAATGCTTGTATCATCATTGGGTGCGTATATATAGTACACCACCACAATCTAATTATGAAATACGAGTATACTATGCCCATACTGAAACATTAATACATTTGAGAGAAAAATTTCCGGATTCAAGGATCATGATAGTACACCGCGCTTTGATTGCGAGAAGCTGCTGTACGATACCACTGCTCTGATTGACCCGCCTATGGAGATCTCCTTGGATTTTCAGCCTAGTCTAATACCAAATTATCCTCCTTCTTATTCGTTTAAGAAAGCCGACTATGTGAGTCTTAACGCTTTCTTTTTAAGATCTAACTGGATTGAGCTATACAAAATAGAGGAAGTGGATGATAAGGTTAGTTGGCTTTATAATAAAGTACAAGAAGGTATTTCTCAGTTTGTCCCTGTATACTTGAGGAGACCAAGTAAATTTCCCTGCTGGTTCTCTAAGGAACTTATATAACTTATAAATAAACTAGAAGAAATCTGCGCATACCTGATATAAGAGAAATAAAACTAAGTCAAATTATAGATGTTTTAGCCAACTGAGACTCGAATGCAAGAAATTAAGTGCAATATGCTACAAGTCATACATTAATAAAGTAGAAAATCTAGTCTCTTCGGACAAAAATGAGTTCTGGAAGTTTGTCAAGAACAAAAGGGGTACCGACATGGGAATCCCAGCTACCATGACATGGCATGATCTAACCGCTCATTCGGGTGCGGAGATTAGTAATATCTTCGCATCTTACTTCAAAGACATCTACATATACAACGAGTCCCAGCGGAGTTGGTCATCATCAATCTGCTGATATTGAAGAAAATGTGGAGCTAAATGAATTCAATGCTAACTTCAATGAAGGTTTTGAGCAGCTGATGGCCCTGGATCCAAAAAAAGGTGCAGGACCTGATGGTCTGCCTAATATATTTCTACGTAACTGTGCTGCCGGGCTCTGTGAACCTATCACACATATATTCAGCAAGTCTTTTCATCACGGAACCTTTCCATTCGCGCGGAAATCGTCGTTCATCAGTCCCATCCACAAAAACGGCCCAAGATCTGACGTCACCAATTATAGACCTGTATGTATCCAATCTGCATTAGCAAAACTGTTTGAGAAAATTATCATGCCTCAGTTGATATCATCATTCAGAAATATCATTTCTCCTAAACAGCTCCGATTTGTTGGTGGCAGATCCACTACAACAAACTTATATACCTATGTCAACTACATCTTCAAGGTCATGGACAGTGGTATTCCAGTTCATTCAATATATACGGACTTTAGAAAGGCACTCGACAAAGTGGACCATGAGACTCTTATGGAGAAGCTAAAAAATTATGGAGTGAATGGCAATGCGCTACGCTGGATCAGATCGTACCTAACAGGAAGAAGATTGCAAGTAAGGTTCGACGGACACATTTCAGATGAGTATGCTGTCACATCTGGTGTTCCCCAGGGATCCCACCTTGGACCCATACTATTCAACATATTTGTGAATGACATTGGGAAGAAACTTCATTCTGAGTACTTATTATACGCTGACGATTTAAAAATTTTTCGTAGAATTTTCAACGTTCTTGATATTCACATCTTACAAAACGATATAGATAAGCTGTATAACTGGTGTAAGATAAATAAACTTGTTTTTAATGTGAAAAAATGTGCAGTGATGTCCTTCACCCGTGCGCAAACGCAGGTACCTTTATCCTACACTTTGAATGACGGAAGTTGAACACATCAGAGACCTGGGTATCACTACTGACAGAAGACTAAATTTCAAGAAATATATCGAAACAATTACTTCGCAGGCATACAAAATACTAGGGTTGATTAATCGTTTGTGTAGAGAATTTGAGAACAATTGCTCATTAACCTGTTTGTTTTCAGCATTAGTGCTACCCATTCTAGGCTATGGAACAGTGACTGAATGGTCAACAGAGCAGAGAGAATCCAGCACAAGTTCTGCAAAGCGCTGCAATTTCATAACAGACACAGAAACGATATCAATTCAACAGGCAGGTAGCAGACCTCTCCTTCTTCTTCAAAATCTTCAATGGATTAATTGATGCCCCAGAAAACTTTGCAGACTTTGAAATCATGCCAAATGAGCTTAACCTTAGACAGATGAAGATCCTGAAAACTTGCAGATCGAACAAAAATTATGTAATCAATGGCCCAAAGGAAAGAATCTGTAGATTGGTAAACTTTCTGCACGATGACGTCAACTTCTTCAGCGGATCACTACAGAACCTCAGAAAGATCGTTACAAAAGTTTTATTAAAATACTAGCATACGAACTAGGTACTTGTTTAATTCCTAATTTTATATGTTTAAGCCTGATGTCTTATTTAGAATTATAATTGTTATTTAATGTATAGTGCCGATTGGCGTTAAATAAATGAAATAAATATTGATGTTAACTTTTGATGATATTCGTGTTTTTGTATGCCTGCAATACAAAATTGATTCATATTGCAAAGAAAAACAAGCAAATGAAAATCAGCTGATTGTACGTTGGTCAACCGTGACGTAGATACGCAGAACGAACAAAATTTGAACTCGTCATTGCGCAATCTTGTTTCTATCATTCTTGATAAAACACGGGATATTGGCATTTCTTCTTTGCTAACATGACATCATGTATATGTTGCCTCTTCAAAATTTGTGTAGAACTGAAATAAATTGACAGTTCATTGCTAGCAATGGTTGACATGATATATATTTGGCATCACGCTCTGAACACATAGGACGCGACATCTGCAAAATCTTAAATACACACGTTCTTTTCAATTCTATGAAAATTTCGAAGAGGCAACATATCCCATTTACACATACGCCGACGGCATTTTCATTTCGGTAATATTCATTTTAGTAGAGCGAGTATTAAGACGGTTGTGTTATATTATAAAAATACAGAACATTTTCAAAATAACATTTTTCCAAGAAATTAATATTTAGTTTAATATTGTTAATTTACAGAAAAATTATGCAAAATGGGTTGGGAATGAGCGAAGTCGTAAATTTAATAAACTTATACAAGCATAAATCAAAATATCGTTGCTCATTTAAAATTTTTTATTTTAATTGGTATATAAAATTTATGCCACAATTATTATACAGTAGTCCAAAAATATGAATTCTTATTTTTCCCAGAAATACATTTGTAAAAAAAAGTATCTTTCTCCTTTTTTTTTATTTTCCACATATAAGATTTAAACAGTTCAAGAGCTCAAAACATGCTCTACATCAGCTCGAACCCACCTACTCGATGGCATTTCGCAAATGATAAAATAAATTTTTCATGAGCGCAAAACATGCGCTACATCAGCTCGAACCTACCTACCCGACGCGTTTTCGCAAATGATTGTGTTATGATAACAAATGCCCACATATACAGCCCTATTCTCATGCCCTCACAAAAGTCACCAACCTCACTACAGTGATGTTTCTCACTATAGTGAGGGTTATTCTGGCGAAAATTCAAAAGCTCAAATGCTCACTATTCTCACAAATATCTGTGACGTGTGAAAGCAGCCATCATAATAGAAAACATCTGTGTTTGTTTTGTTTTAAATCAATATTTTACAATATTTTACCGTTTTATGGCCTATATCAAGGATCAAGCAGATGGTGTAACAGAATGAGTGCGGTTTAAATGCGTATTTTGAAAATACACGAATACCGATTGTCGAAACGGTAGGACAAAGCAAACGTGAAATCTTTGGACGAACTGCTTGCATCCACCATTTATGTGATATTATGAAAAATGTATAAAAAATACATAAAAATAACTTAAGTAAAATAAAATACGAACTGTAACTTTGTTTGATTTATCTTTTAATTCAATGTTTAACTAAAAAACATTGTTTTAAATTATATTTTTTCACAAATAACTTGTTAAAAATGCTTTTCCACAGAGTATTCCATATCCAAGTTTTATATTGGTAAAAAACAGCGAAACGCGAAACAAAAAAGGAGATGGTGACTTGGAATAGGGGGCGAGTTATTTAGAACTGAATCATCTGTCCCTTCCTCTTTTTGTCACCTCACAACTCGAAATGTTTGCAACGCTTCAGTGGTGTCTGCTTGCGGTACTTGCATTCGGTGCACTCCATACGCAACACAATCTTTTTGGTGGTCTTAGCCTGAAATTCGAAAATAAATAATTATTAGTAAAAGGTATAAATACCCTAAAAAATATATATACAATTGTACAAATGTATAATTTTGTATGAATGTTCCAACTGAGCAACTGACAGTAGCGTACAATTGCTGTTTGTAAAGTTTTCAGTTTTTCAATAATATTGCATAGATCTATCCCACCAAAGAGCCTTATAGTATCTTTTTTCGATTCAACGGCAATTTAGTTCTACAAATATGCAAATAAATAGCAGCATATCGCTTGCAAATTCGTACCTTCTTTCTGAAGATAGGCTTGGTTTGACCACCGAAACCTTGTTGTTTTCTGTCGTAACGACGTCTGCCCTGAGCACCTTTACGCTCCTTCGACTTCTTGTATTGTGTCACCTTGTGTGGCTTGTGGCACTTGCACTTTAAGCAAAAGGTGCGTCGCTGTTTCGGCACATTCACCTAAAATTCAAGTAAAATTTTATTATTAACACACTTCAACACAATTCCAATAAGCATCATTTCAATGCGAAATTCCAAACTAACGTAGCATTTAATGTTGCAGCTGCTCCTGAGTTGTCCTTTCCGTTTTTGTTTTGCCTAGGAATATATGAAATTATTGTATATATATATATATTTAAAATTTGCAAAATTACTTACATATGCTGATTATCCATTGTTGTGTACTTTTTTGTTTGCTTATTTTTCTTAAAACAGCTGTTTGACAGCTAAAAGGTTTTTACCTCACGTGGTGACTTTTTTAAGCTTTTTTCTTATGAGGTTTGAGCAAGAATAGCCTCACAAAATATGCCTCACAAGAAATCTCTCAAATTTTTCCTCTCAACTCAGTTATGAGGTTTTTTCAGAATAGGGCTGATAGATTTTGCAATGGCAATATCAATAGATTTGACAGTTAGTATTCTATAAATTTTTGCTTGTCGAGATGCCCCGTAACATTGACTAAAGTGATGCCAAGTAATCGATTAGTTCTATTGACAATTGTAACAAAAGATAACCTCACGTAAACAAATATGATGTGTTCCTCGCTGTTAAGTGGTGTAAGTACACATTGATTCAATATCCTAATAAAATGGCAGAAAAGCCAAAGGTGCGTAAATTGGATTTTAAAATAAAAAATTTGCAAATTTAATAAATATATTTAATAAGTAGACAAGCGGCAGCAACGATGGTAAGGAAAAGCGGCGCAAAGAATCCATCTTGGATCTTTCCAAATATTTGGAAAAACAAATCCGAGTTAAATTTGCTGGTGGACGCGAAGCAGCAGGCATATTAAAAGGATATGATGCGTTACTTAATTTAGTCCTAGATAATACCGTTGAGTATCTAAGGGACGTAGACGAACCATTTAAGTTAGCTGAAGAAACACGTAGTTTAGGTTTAGTTGTATGCCGAGGGACTGCATTAGTGCTCATTTGTCCTCAAGATGGTATGGAATCCATACCAAATCCATTTATTACACAAGATTCATAATTATTAAAATTTATTAACAGTTACATATAAAAACTAAGTTTAATATGTTTCAACGTATATATATATTTTTTAAATAATTTAAATAAAAAAGTATGAATAATGGTAAAAAATTTAAGGAATGTTAGAAATGATTTCATATTTAATTTAATATTTATATGGTATAAAAATACGGTAAATAATATAACAATAAGATATACTAATCTAAACCAAATTCATTGCGTATCCAAGGATATTGTATTGGGCATTCGTTACAAGTATATAAATATCTATCTTGCTGCAAGACGCGACTTCGTAGTTTACAAGTATTTGGGATACTGCAAACTACTTCCTTAGATTCCCACTGACGTGGTTTACAACCCCATGGCTCAAATGTATTTAAGTTTGAAGTAATTGTTGGTCGTCGCATCCATTGGATAACTTGCTGTTGTGTGACAAAATATACGTCCGTTAGCTGTTGCATGTCATCCATAAAACGCTAACAAAGATATTTTTATTATTATGTTTTACTTTTAATTATTTTTTTTTTACCAAAAATGCCTCCAAGTAATTATTATTATTAAACCATGTTGCGTGGAAATATATTCCGAGTGGAGCACGGTTCGACAAATAATGTCGTTTAAAATTATGGCTTAGCATGCGATACACATCGTCGCCATTCAATTGAGATGGGCAACTATCTATCATACCACATGTGAAGTCGCCTACTTCTAACTGATTTATCACAATCTCCCAAATGCCTGGATAACTTCTAGACGGGCAATTCTGATTGATGCCTGTACACCTATGAGGCATTTTAAAGTCCAGGGTATAAGGCCAAAGTGGGGGATTACTAAAAGGGGCCACCATCGAAGCATCGTAAACAAAACCAAACTCTTTCATCATTAAAAATTGTCTATTCCAGCCAATACGAAGAAATGGTACACGCATGCCTCTAATATCTTCCATTCGTATATTCGCAAAACGATTTAGAATGTTTGCTTGACCAACCATTTCATCAAACCAGTCCTCAATAGTAGCATTTTTTGTCCACCACATCTCCGGTCCGCGGTGTCTGTTAAATTTACATTGTTTAAAAATAATAGCTTTTAAGAACTTACTTATAAACATACGTTACAGAGTGTACAGAAATTTCGTGACCGTCGTTCCATAGTTTCTGCACAAATTGGTAATTTGTATACTGATGTGAGACAAAAAATGTGCCTTTAATTGAGCAGCCATTTGGATTACGGTTATTTGGATTAAACACAAGTTTTGTATATAAATCGAAGTTTTCAAAATTCACTGCATCGTCTGAAAAATAGAAATTTGGACTACAAACCAACATGCGATGCCGAAGTTAATTGACTAATAAATTGAAATTCGTTTTATAACTTTTAACATTCAATTTGGTAATATGTCCCTTAGGCGTCTGTTAAATACCCAATACTACAATATGTGCGATGTGTTTTTTTATGTTATATCTCAACACTGTTTTTATACTCTCGTAACAAAGTTGCTAAGGAGAGTATTATAGTTTTGTTCACATAACGGTTGTTTGTAAGTCCTAAAACTAAAAGAGTTAGATATAGGATTATATATACCAAAGTGATCAGGGTGACGAGTAGAGTTTAAACCCGGATGTCTGTCCGTCCGTCCGTCTGTCCGTCCGTCCGTGCAAGCTGTAACTTGAGTAAAAATTGAGATATGATGAAACTTGGTGCACGTATTTCTTGGCTCCGTAAGAAGGTTAGGTTCGAAGATGGGGAAAATCGGCCCACTGCCACGCCCACAAAATGGCGAAAACCGAAAACCTATAAAGTGTCAACTAAGCTATAAATAAAGATAATAAAATGAAAATTGGCACAAAGGATCGCTTTAGGGAGCATATTTGGACGTAATTTTTTTGGAAAAGTGGTCGTGGCCCCGCCCCCTACTAAGTTTTTTGTACATATCTCGGAAACTACTACAGCTATGTCAACCAAACTCTATAGAGTCGTTTCCTTCAGGCATTTCCATATACAGTTCAAAAATTGAAATCGGATAATAACCTCGCCCACCTCCCATACAAAGGTTATGTTGAAAATCACTAAAGTTGCGTTAACCGACTAACAAAAAACGTCAGAAACACTAAATTTTACGGGAGAAATGGCAGAAGAAAGCTGCACCCATGCTTTTTTTAAATTTAAAATGGGCGTGGCGTCGCCCACTTATGGACCAAAAACCATATCTCGGGAACTACTCTACCGATTTCAATGAAATTCAGTATATAATATTTTCTTAACACTCTGATGACATCTACGAAATCGGTTCACAACCACGCCTTCTTCCAATATAACGCTATTTTGAATTCCATCTGATGCCCTCCTCTGTATAATATATACATTAGGAAATGAAAATACAATTCAATACTCAAAGTACACAAATTGATCTAATCTAATTAATTTTACAGCAAAATAAGAAAATATGTAAATGACGGATAATGAAATCTCGATTATCACTTTATCATGCGAGACTATAAAATGTTCGGTGACACCCGAACTTAGCACTTTCTTACTTGTTTATTTATGGTATCTTTCTTAAAGTATTATGTTTATAAAAAGTATATCGAAGAGCGTAAAATATATTTGTTAATATCAGGAATATTAAATTTAAAGCAATTTAAACAAATTTTGCCCAATTGATAAATGTATGATTATGCAAAAACGCATTTTTTTAAAGATATTTTGTTAAAAAAAATACCTGTACATTATTTACTCATTTTTATCTATGTATATTCTGAGGAAACCTCATCTGATTTGTGAGGAAAATAAAAACAGACCAAGCAATATTAAGAAATGAACGCCCAAGAAAATTGAGTAATTTTACAAATCTATTAAATTTGTTGCATATATAATAATTGCATTTATTTTAAGGATTTCGGAGTGTGAAAGAAAAACTTAAGAGCAGCTGCAGCACTACAGTATATTAATATACAGTATGCAGTATATATAATAACACAAGTATATTTTTATTCGCACATGTATTAAATACATTCATACATATTTACAAATAAAATTTTGTACGAATTACTTAAACATACATACATATGTATGTCTTTTATTCATACTTAGGAGAAAGTTAAATGTACAAGGGCCGTAAGATATAAGTATATTTATTGTAATAGGCGAATACTTATATTTATAACAGTTAACGCCTTTGAAAGAATAGTTCCTCCTTTCTATTATTTGTGAGGAAATTGTGAGCATTTGAGCTTTTGAAATCACGTCAGCATAAGGAAAACTTCACAAATATCAGAAACCTAGCGGAAAAAATAGCGATGGTGGTCATTTCTGTGAGGGCATGTGAATAGGGCTGTAAAAGAATGCAAATGAACACAAAATACAAACAAAGAAAACTATATTGAAAAAATATTCTGTTATATAGAAATAAAAAACCTAAAGAAACTCTTTGCATCTATAGCTATTTCACTAGGGTATACCATATGTAAGTACATACTTACATACGTACATTAAAACAAAAAGCACACGGATATTGTAATTAAATTCTCCGGCTAAATGTTATTTGAAAAAAAAATATATATTTTACTAAGTTGGTAAGAATGTCCTTATAATCTCAGCAGATTTAAATATGCAATTAACCTCCCTAGGGATAATCTCATACTACTGGTCGCATTTTACACTGCCCACAGCAAGGTGAAGAAGCATTTACACAACATGGGTCTAGCTTCTTGAGCCTGAAACAGCAGAACATCTGCGAATTGACTGTGCAGCAGTCTGCAGACGCAGGTTAAAGGCCCTTTGATCCATGTTTCCCAATAGTGATCACATCACTTTGGTAGCACTTAGTAGAATTTTATTCCTGGCGGTGCATTCCTCGTTTATCAATCAATCAATCATGGCGAATATTGGAAAAGACTAACGGTGATTCAGTTTTATCGAAAACATAAGCTTACAAGTTGCTAAGGCCTTCAAAGACGGTCGAGAGATAGTTAAAGACATGCCTCGTTCTGGACGACCCTCGAGCTATTAAACTGATGAAAATATAAAAATAAATTATAGATATGGTGCTTGAAAATCGTCAGGCAAATGTTAGAGAAATGGCAAAAGAGCTCGCTATTTCTTACGTGACGTTCAAATGATTTTGGGATATTTGGGGTATGAAATGCGTTCTTGCCCTACTCGTCCCTGAAAAGCTGAATTTTCTCGAATCGAGCCACGATTGTGACCGAACTTAAAGCCAAAAACGCAATGAATACCATCAAACGAGAGTATTCACCAGATTTGGACCCGCGTGATTTTTTCTTGCTCCTAACTGAAATTGCCACACCTTGGAACTATTTTTTAGTTGATCGAAGAGGCAAAACCAAATTTGCTGAAGGAGCTGAAGACCTTTCCAAAAGGTACTTATGAAAGGTGTTTCAAGGACTGCAACATCGTTGGCATAAGTGCATTACATCTGGTGGGGATTTACACCACCGACAAAATATTGTTGTATAATTAAATATTTTGCGTTTTGTTTACAATTTCCGGGCACTTGTTTGTCACAATTTATATAGCGATATTTCGGCGTTGTCCCTATATAGATATATATATGTATTTTCGAAATAAAGCTGTGTTTTCCAAAAAAATTTAAAAAAAATTGGTTCTACAACAGTTTGCAAGAAAACCGAAGAAAAGTGAGTTTGCTAGTTTTTGCTATTCGTAACTGTTTTTTTGAACATGCTCAGGCGTAGATACCGCTTATGCGGTTATAGTAGAGTTAATAATAGCGCACCTGTCGCTTTTTTCGCTGTTTGACTTCGTGACACCAAGTGCAGACAGAACCTTCTCCACCTGATCTCTCCAACGGAGTAGAGATTTCTCTGTTAATCTGCTTCAACCGGCGGGTCCTGAATCGAAAACTTTCAAAGCTGGACTTTTCTCTTCCATCCGGACAACATGACCTAACCAGCGCAGCCGTTGACTCTTAATTCGCAGAACTATATCAATGTCGTTGTATATCTCATAGAGTTCCATCGACCGTTCTCTCGAAAACTTGTAAAGCCGACTCATAAGAAGTTGTCATCGTCCATGCCTCTGCATCATATAGCATGATGGCTATGATGAGTGCTTTGTAGAATTTGGTCTTTGTTCGTCAAGAGAGATTTTCTCTTCAAAATTATGACTGTCAATAGTGACGTGGTAGTTTAGTCGCGATTGCGACAACTATTTGTTTGATGAAAGGAGATATCTTGCCCTCGTTCACCACCAGACCCATTTGCTTTGCTTCCTTATACAGTCTGGAGGAAGCAGAACTAACGGCGCGGATGTTCGGGCCAATGATATCAATATCATAGGCGTACGCTTTTATGGAAGATTTTACCTACTTTTAAGTTCTACAGCTCGAATTATTTTCTCGAGCAACAGATTGAAGAAGTCGCACGATAGGTAGTCGCCATGCCTCAAACCTCGTTTGGTATCGAACGACTCGGAGAGGTCCTTCCTGATCCTGACGGAGCTTTTTGTATTTGCATACCAAATTCAGACATCGTGGCATAAAGGCAGCTCCTTTTCGTGCTAACAAAAGCAGCTTTGAAATTGACGAAAAGGTGGTGTGTTTCGATTCTCTTTTCACGGTACTTTTCCAAGACGCATGGTGAATATCTGGTCGGTTGTTGATTTTCCATGTCTAAAACCACACTGATAAGGTCCAATCAGTTTTTGACGGTGGACTTTAATCTTTCACACAGTGCACTCGGTAGAACCTTGTATCCGATGTGGAGGAGGCTTGTCCCACGGTATTTGGCGCAGATTATGGGTCACCTTTTTGTGGAATGGGCAGAGCACACTTAGGTTCCTATTATCGGGCACGACTTCATCCGACCGTATCATGCAAAGAAGCTGATGCATGCAGCTTGTCGGCTTCGCCATCTCCAGATGTTACACTGTTACTGCCGTTCAACAGGCTGGCGAAGTTTCCCTCTATAGCATCTAGAACACCTCTTTGGGTTATACAAGAGTATGCTCCGGTCTTGAAACCTTCCGTTATTCGCCGCCTCTTTTCGTAGAATTTTCGAAGGTAACGTCTGTCGGCCAACTTCTCAAACTCTTCCTACTCACACATTCCCCTCTTTCTTTTTTTTTGTTGGCATGTGCGTTATTATTCAACTCGGTTTCTATCCCGCCCCGCTCGTGTGCTGTTCGACACCAATTAGGGTGTCCGGTTTCTCTCCACTGAGACAGGACAGTCCTCATCGCACCAGCTGTTCTTTCGACCTTTACAAAAACTAATAGTTTCGCTTACAGCTGTACGTAAGGATATTGAAATGCCGACACACAGTTCCCTTATACCAAGTTGCTGGTGAGTGCTCTCAGAGGACAGGAGTTCAAGTCGAAAAGAAAAATGTTTCGCTCTCGGTTGTGATAGTAGCTTCTCAACATCGTATCTTCCCTGTTGACGGGTGTGCTTTGCTGTACATAGTCAGGTGCGTATCTTCGCTACAATGAGATAGTGTTCCGAGTCAATGTTAGGTCCCCGGAGCGTCCGCATGTCAAGGTCACTGGACGCGTGTCATTCACTTATCACATCATGATCGGCCTAGTTAGAAACATTTTGATCCGGAGACAGCCATATTTCCGGCCTCTGTCAAGTCGATGAGCTTCAACTCATAAGGAGAGGTTTTGCTAAGACGGCTGAATTTTCCGACTGCTGTACCAAAGACCAAAAACCAAGAACCATCCTGTCGTTAAAATCGCCAAGCGTAACTTTTACATCGTTGCGGCGGCAGTTATCATAAGCACGCTGCAGCCGTTCATAAACGGCATCTTGGTCTTATCATCCTTCTCTTTCGTTGGAGCGTGGGATCAAATCAATGTTATTTTGAAAAGTTTTCTTGGACGGTGGTGATTTCAGCCTCTACTTTTACGAAGATATCAACCAGCCGAACGGTTTCATGCGAAGCAAAATTAATTATAAGCGGTAATGCCCCGGTTGGCTAGCATACGAAAGGCAAAAGAAAACCTCCGAAAACATCAATAGCGTAATTGATCGAATAAAGAAAGACACGTTACGACAACGAAGATGGGATAATGACGGTCGCGGGAGATGAACGGCCAGACTAATAAAATACCTAAACTTATTTATTATTTTTACACAACTTAGTTGTTATCCGATCACAGATATTTCAAAAAAATATTTCCACGCAATCGAAAAAGTTGAAGAGCCGTCATGCTTATAAAACGAAGCGGCAAAAGACACCGCTGAGCACACTTTCATTAAGTGTGAGTGATGGTAACGAGAACGCACCACCGTAGAAGACCTGGTTCGGCCAATAAACGCGGACAACATAATCGGCGTCGTACTGGAGAGTGAAGCAAACTGGGGGATTATCCAGAAATTCGCAGTTATGTGGTACGATGGCAAGTGGGCAGCTATAAATCTCTCAATGAGAAATATGGAACGCTACCCGGAAGTAATGCAAATGTGGTTCTAGGGTAGGCGACGGTTCCTTAGACTGGGGTTTTTAGTGACTTACATGTGGCGCATACCGTTACTGTAAGGGCATTATGTGGAAGGCATTTCCCATCTTTAACCTGCAAAAAAAAGTTGGGGTCTTACATCCGCCCGTTCGCAGCCGCACTTCTGATGAACAGACGCTCGGAATGGCTCCACTGATGCTTCCTCTCTTTTAGCCGTGACCCCAGGTTCCACATGAGTTGGCAACCGCATCTTACACAAGGGTTCCACATATTTCCAGGGCGCGCGGGGAGAACGCAAGGGTAGGAAGTAAGTGAGAATTGCACCGCGACCTAGACTACAAGTAGCCACAGTTAATTGATAAATTCCAACATACTGATCCCTATTTGTAAACATGGATCCAAGAGCCTTTATCTTGGCCCCACTGCACACAGTCAATTAGTAGGTGTTCTGAAGCACCAGAAGCTAGGCAAATATTAAATGACTGGTTCTTGAGCTTACAATGGCCAGCGTAGAAGGCAACAAATAGCCCAAGTTTTCCCCTTGAGAGGTTGATAACATATTTAAACCTTTTAAAGTTATAACCATCCATAAGAAACTTGGCATGGCGCATGCTTAGGAGTTGTTACCAATGCTTCTTCCCTGCTCCTTTATGGTATGGAGACCAACCGCAATAAAAGGTTTCGATCCTACCATGTTGGTGGATGCTACGGTGCAGGCTAGTTCATTCCCGGCTATACCTTTGTGACCTGGCACACAAATACGTTGCCTTGGTTACGTTCTGATAGACTATTTAGTCGTTTTATATACTCCTGCACCAAAATCGCTTTGAATGCCGCTGTAACTGCTTACCCAGAAGCATAACTATACCCCATTATACCACTAACCACATCGTTTAAATACACATTCGAAGTAATCTCCTTCTTCTCTTCACCACTTACGATTATCGCTTATAGTTGAGTTAACAACATCGCGTCAGTCTTTTCGCAGTTTGGCACCACTTAGAGATACTAAATGCAGCCAGGTCCTTCTGCCCCTGATCTTTAAAAACGGAGTGGAGGTTTCCCTCTTAATTTGCTTCACCGGCGGGTACCGCATCGAATACTTTCAAAGTTGGAGTGTTTTAATCCATACTGACAACATGACCAATCCAGCGTAATCGCTGCTTATTAAGTCGCTGAACTATATCAATGTCGTCGTATAACTCCTCCAGCTCATCGTTCCATCGAATGCGATATTTGCCGTTGCCAATGCGCAAAGGACCATAAATCTTCTATAGAATCTTACTCTCGAATACTATTAGGGTCGAATTATCAGATGTTCTCATGTTCCATTCCTCTGCACCATATAACAGGACGGGAATAATGGGCGACTTTTAGAGTTTGATTTTTGTTCGGCAAGAGAAGACATTAATTCTCAATTGCCTACTCAGTCCTGGTGGTACATGTTTTTGTGAATTTCGAGTCTGATAGGACAGGAGATGTTTCGTCTTGCCCTCGTTAACTACTAGACCCATTTGCTTCGCCTCATTATCCAGACTGGAGACTGGATCATCAGCATACTCCAGCAGTTGTACAGTCTTAAAAAAGATTGTGTATTTTCAATTCAGATCTGCAGCTCGAATTATTTTCTTCAGCAGTAGATTAAAGGTGTCGCAGAATAGAGAGTTAACTTGTCAGAAACCTCATTTGGTATCGAATGGCTCGGGGAGATCCCGACCGAGCTTGAAGTATTGCTCAACGTCAGTTCACACACCCGTTTTGGGGGAAATTCAGACATTGCGACATAAAAACAATTTCTTTTCGTGATGTTAAGAGCAGCTTTAAAATTAACGAAGAAGTGATGTGTGTCAATCCTCTTTCCTTGAATCTTTTCCAAGATATGGTGCATTGCGAATGTCTGTTAGTGATTTTCTAGGCCTAAAGTCACATTGATAAGGTCCAACCAGTTTTTTTACGGCGGGATTTAATCTTTCTCACAATATACGTCAGCTATCAATATAATTCTAATTTTAACTATTCAATTAAAATACGTTCCGCTTATGGAATCCTGGTCCGCCAGGAATTACACCCGATAACTCCTTATAAATATATACGAGGTGTGTTCAAAAAGTATCGCGAATTTTGTGTTTTTTCAAAAATTATTTATTTATTCATGAATATCAATTTTGTCCCCTTCAAAGTAATCCCCATGAGATATTATACACTTGTGCCAACGGTTTTTCCGTTTCTAGCGGATTGCTTTGCGCAAATTGCGCATAACTTGCAGGTCGATATGTTTAGTTCCTCAGCAACTTCTCTAACGGTGATTCGACGATTGGCCAATACCATTTTCTCCACTTCATTAATTTTTTCGTCTGTTGTTGAAGTGCTCAGGCGTCCGGCACGCTCTTCGTCGTTCACATCTTCTCGGCCTTCTGAGAACATTTTGTACCACCGATAAACGTTGCTTCGGTCCAAGGTAGCTTCTCCGTATGCCACAGTCAACATTCGGAATGCATTCGCGCACTTAATTTCGTTTTTCACACAAAATTTGATACAGGTTCTTTGATCCATTTTTTTGAATAGGTAAAAATCGAAGACCATCCAAAACACGTGCAAGCAAAGCAGCTGTCAACAATTAAATGAACATTCAAAATAGCCGAGCTTGTCGGCATAAGTGAGAGACATGAGTACCAACATAACGCCACAAAAAATTCGAATATAAATAACCCGCGAAAATTCAAAATTCGCGATACTTTTTGAACACACCTCGTATGTATTTACTTCCATTGCTTACCAAACGTTAACGTTATCATTTGTGGGACCATATTTGGGCTTAATTGTCCTGGTATTTGTGTACCATCTTTAGAGCAGAAACAGTCGGGTAAATGGCATTTACGCATGTCACATGAAATAGCAGCATTGGGGTCATTATCCATATCGCACCAACCCTAATACAAATTTTGATAATATTATGTGCTCTAAAGCCTGTGGTAAACATTTAGAATATAATTTACCTCATCGGATTCATCTGGACAATCAACGGATCCATCACAAAAATATTCGCTTGGTAGACAAGTGCCGTCTGCGCAACTTAAATGTGTTTTGTCTTTGCATCCACCTTTTTCCAATAGTGGTTTTGGGATTTGTTTTTCTTTAACAAAACAAGTATTTGCATAAATACATACATGTGAGTAGAAATAACATAATATAGAGTGGCAGATGCTTATGATTAAAAGGAAAAAAGTAATAGAATATTTTCATTGTATGCTTTTATGTTATTTTTTCATTAACAACTAATTAATTATAATTTTACGAAATTCGGGTGCCAATATTTCGTATAAATATATTCTAGAAAATGTGTATCAAAATTTGAAGAAACATTTTCTTACCTGCAGTAATATCACAGTTATCCACATTCTGCTTAAAATCACAAATTTGTCTGACAACATCAAATAATAACCCCTCCGAGCATTTGAATTCAAAAACGTCACCATCTAAACAAAGGAAGTACCTTGAACATTCAGTGTTGGTCCAAATCTTATGTACCGGTCGATGCGGATCACGATAGAAACGATCATTTTTCAAACATTCTATACTGGGCCGTGTATTACGTTTAAACAAATTAGAAGATTGTGCTAAGAAAAATTTAAACATTAATGATGCAAGCAAATGATGTGAAAAAATGGTGTTCGAGTAATTTAGTTTCCTAATACCAAATCAGTTAGGTTTGATAATACAGTAATGTCATTTATATCGGTATTCTGCTTGTCACGATTGTCTCATGTCTCTAATTGTCACAATCGTAATTTAGTGACTCTGTTAGTCAGGAGTCTCATTTTGGTATTCTGACAGATACAGTATAGTAGTATACTGTATAGTAGTAGTAGTATACAAGCAGAATACCGATATTACAGTCGTTTTCTCAATGTCTGATAAGCAGTCATCTGTCAGTTAAAGGGGCCATACACGACATATAAATCAATTTTGCGTGCGTTCTTCACACAGTGAACATATGCGACAAGCAAGCGGAAAATTGTTAGTCCGCGATCTTTCCTATTCGGCGACATGAGAAAAATGAGATTTTGTGTGCACACAGCGCCATACTGCACACCAATCGTAAAAAATCAAACATTTTCGCGAACATGGAGTGGTACAAACCCATACACGAGTAAACAGCAGTCGCACACATACCGATTGAACGCACATGTGTGTCGTGTATGGCCACTTTTGAAAAAGAAAGTTCATTACCGGGCAGAACCGTTTTTACCAAGTTGAGGTTAGCGTACCTATAGCTAGTTTGATTATTGTGAATGCGCGGGGAAAACAGTTCACAAAACATATATTGTGAGAACTCAAAACTGTCAAAACGTCATGAGCCATGTATGTGCATGCTCAGACGAGGATTCTTTTCGCCGATAATGAGCGACAAAAGAATCCCCGCACGAATTTTAGAGCTTGCAACGACACAACAACAAAACACACGCAGAAAAATATTTGCAATGGCTGTAAAATACATATGTATGTCAGACTAAAAAATTTTTTTATTTTCGTGCAATAACACGTAAAAAAATAGTTGCAATCCTCTGCTAACTGTCATTTTACCTGTCATTTTACAAAAGGACATATTACGTCGTTAAATTGTTGAGGAAGGTAAGTTTTAAATAGATTTTTTAATTATATCTAAATTCGAATGAATTTTTTACAGCTTTTGTTAAGAATGAATACCGAAGGTGCAAGAGTAAAAGAATCTCCCTAATACTGTCTAAAAATCAAATGTACAAATTTTCATCAATCTTTAATTGCCTGTCGAGATGCCCCTTGAAGTTAGAAAGGGTAAAGGCTTTCGAAATTCAACCGTATCGAAATACTAACCCTGCAAGACATAGGTAACAGATTGCACAAACATATTGAAGCATTTCCAGCTGTTCACCAACACAGTTACATTTTGTGCAATTTTCGATTTAATGGGAGAAAGCGTAAGTAAGAAAGAGAAAAACTATCTACTTTCAAGCTTATCTACATATTAATATGTTAAAAGAGAAAAGGCGATACGCAATTATTCAAGAAGAATAATTAATAACCGAAGCTGGGAAATGCGCAATAGTTTGGTTAACTTAATTATTAAGCTGAGAAAAAATTATTGGAGTAATTTTATAAAAACGACTGAACATTGCTGGCCGTGATATCACACGATATGTGTTTAAAGTAAGTGGCACTTAATATTCAGAAACGCATATCATTTTGTATGAAAGAAAACTAGAACATTTAAATTCATTATGCACATTTTATAAAGCAAAGTCTAAATGAAGGAATTTTGACTCGGAAAGTAGTTCTGTCTCTTCGTTGCGGTAGGGAATATGCAGCGTAACCATCTCTCTTTTGTACTCTTCGAATTGGGTTGTCATATTATAATTTGTATATCTTATATCATGGTGTTTAGTCAATTTCTTGTATTCATTATCGGCGTTGCATTTGTATTGCGCACAAAACTGGGCCAAAGTAAAACGAATTTTCTTTTTATTTTTCTTTGCAGTTTTTCAATAAATTTAAATAAGTTCCTTAATAAATTTAAATAAGTTTTTTAATAAATTTAAATAAATGTAAGTAAATTTACATGTATTTTCATTTATATTTAATTATCAATAATTTTTTTTTAAATTTTTTGCCCTAGTTGTCCATTTTATTTTCTCATGCATTTCAGTCGATTTTTGTATAGAAATTTGACCGGCGTAGAAGCATAATGCGAAACAATCATACATATATTATGTCGTTTGCACATTTGTCTGTATGTTTGCGAAAGCAAATATTCTACAAAAGCATACCTAATATACATATACATAATATTGCTGTGATAAATTTAATTTCTATTGGTAAGAAACATTTTTATTAGTATAGTATACGATGTTAAAAGGCATACATCTTCTATCCTATCTTGTGTATCTGCACAGGCTCATATGAATGTATGTATACGCATACGCGCGTTGAGAAATTCAAAGAATTCGCAGAAATAAAACAGAAACAAAAGAAATAAAGTCACACAAAATAGTTGAGAATTCGCAAAAGTGAAAGACAAACGAAAGAAAAATAATGCGCAAGCATACATAAGCTTACTGTACTTATTGACTGCATTATTTTTGTGTAAAACCTTGGAATTTATTCATTCAAATCACCACTCAGAAGTCGTTTTATCTGTTGTAAGTGAGCGATTTTCGAAGAAACATCATTTCTTATATGCCACAAAACAAAATTAGAAAGGAAGGTCATAAACCTCACGCTGTGAGATAAAACGATATATGTACCTCGTCATCGCGGGCCGATTTCCAAACAATGTAAATGAAGACTAAGTACAGAAATGATGCCGTGAAGTATAGTCTTAATTTTTCAAAGGCCAACGCAGAGTATTTCAATCAAAAGTCACACAAAATAGTTGAGAATTCGCAGACATTAAAGACAAACGAAAGAAAAAGAAGTATAACTTCAATAATACACAAGCATACAAACATACATATGCGCAGCAGCAAGGAAAGAGATAACAATCGGCGATCCATTGTGTATTTCTTTCATGCATAACCAAACCATAATTATGACAACGCAATACAAGTGTCGATGGTGGTGTTGGGGGTAAGTGCTTGAAAAGTTACGACGAGCACGTAGGTTCGAATCCCAACAGAATTTATTTTTGATTGAATATGTCACCAACCAAAAATTGAAACATTGTTCTACAAAAACAACAATAGCATAAGCATCGCAACATTGTGTTGTTGGTAGAGGTTGCGCATTTATGAA
>NW_026089623.1:26596897-26643979 GCF_024586455.1 Bactrocera neohumeralis
TATGTAACTTGATTTTAAATTTTTACACACAAGGATACACCGATTGGTATCCTACCGACTGCGCNACTTTTTTCACCGAAGTGATGAACAACGACAAATTAAACAACTGAGTTGAAGGTTTAATCGATAATCAGCCTTCCGTTTTATTTTGTGCTTTCTTAAATACTAATATTTTGCTTTCTTGCAATAACGTAAAAATAAATGCTTGCGTAAAAATTCTTAGGAAATGTGTCTTGTGCATTTTGCAAAGTAATACAGTTAATAAAGTTATTATACATTTTGTTAACTGTTGCATTTTCGTTAGCGGAAATGCACTTGAATGAACAATAAATACAAATTATTAAAATTCTTCGGAGTTGTTGACTGTTGCATTTTCGTTAGTGGAATTAGTGGTACATTTTATTAACTGTTGCATTTTCGTTAGCGAAAATGCACTTGGACAAACAATTCTTTGGAAAACTCAATTAATAAATATTCGTATTCTTTGAAAATAGTATTCTTTATAACATAGCATCAGCAGCGTCACAAGACAATATGGCAGCCAAGTCGATGCCCAAATTTGTAGAAAAACACACAACAACAATATTTTCATGCATGAACGCAAGCGCACTTTCAACAGGCAAACTTGCTTCACTCATAAAAACAAATACCATTACATCTCCCCGAGCATGCCTTTGCCAACAAGCGTCTTTTCGCAACGATGACAAAAGCTAAAAATCATAAATTGAACAATTTCTGATATTTGTATGAGAAAAAGCGACAACCCCGCAAATATAAGTATAGAATAAAATTGACAACATAGTTAATTTGTCGATTTTCAAGTCAAGAAATGTGCCAAAGAAAATATTCAATATTCCTCCGATTTATGTTTATTGTAGAATCCCGGTTAAGTAGTATTCCGCTTAAATGAAAATCAGCCCTCTTAACCGCCCATATCTTGCTGCATCTCACGGTTGTTTTATATACATGGAAATTATTGTGTTAGTACCACTCGATTAAGTATCCGCACTCGCTTATGTGCTATATTAATTTTTTTTAACAACCCACAAAAATCTGTATTTTGATTGTGGCACATAACCGGGATTGACTGTATTTGTCAAGGAATGTACAAAATATTGTTACGCGGCTTGCAAAAATCTGAGTCGACATGTAAGTTAATACCACCAGTTCATATTACATGAACATATCTTTAATCTCTCACTAAATATGTATCATGGCACTTACGACCCATATGGTCCGTATTAAAACATATATATGTACTTTCCTTATACTATCCGCCTTAGGTGGTCCCAAAATGTAATTCATAGATTGTAAGATGAATTTTTCCACCTGTAACATATGTCCTATCTCAAGTGGATTATAGATATACTTCCTAGAATGTAAGATTAATATTTGTATCTAGGCTTAAGCAAAATATTGTATTTAAGAAAATGTAATAAAGAAAACGAGGCAGTTGCCCGTAGTTGCCCACGAGAACTAAACGGAGTTTTTAATTGGCGATCCTGCCAGGAGAATCGTAAAACTCCTGTTGGACCAAAACCAAAAAAAAAAAAACCAAAACGCAAACAAGTATCGCGAGAAAAGAAATACAAAAATTACTAGAAACGCGCTAAGCAATTAACGGCAAAGTAAAAAAGGTTAAAGAAAACATTAAGTCCAAAAAAGAGACACAGAAGCAAAAAAATCTCAGCGTAGAAAATATTGAAAAAAATTTCGAGTGTATGTTTGTGTCACCAATTGCCAATCGAACGCCTTGTCTAAGATTACGGGCAAATAATAAGGAAACGTACGCGTTACAAAAAAAACATAAAAATTTTAAAACAAAAAACTACAACGGCAAATATAAAGGGATTTCAAAGTTTGAATTGAAAAAAAAACTGAAAGTGAACATTTGTGAAAATTAAAAAAAAAATAAAATAAAAGAAAGTGTGATCCATACTACAGACTACAACAGCAAATACAAAGTGATTTCAAAGTTGGAATTGAAAAAAAACTGAAAGACCATAAGACATCGACATAAAAACGCGCTGAAAGCCCCTCATAAAAACAAAATAATCAAAAAATTTTGTAAATAAGAAATTTCGAAAAAACATCGTACTCAATTCTGCGAATCTGAACTTAACCCTCAGAATAAAAGAGTATCTTTTCCCAGAAAAGATCAAAACAAATATTTAAATACAGACAGGCGACAAAATATATGCCATTTAAATATTTTTAAAAGGAAGTTATTACAATAGATTTATGCCAAAAGAAATTTAACTATTATATACATATTTTTGTGAGTATTACTATATATGCTACTTCATGAAACTCCGAAATATATAAAAAAAAGGCAAACCCGAAAAATAACGATTATAAAAAAGAAGCGATAGGAATAAAGAATTTTTAAGCCAACAAGATAATTTTACAATTTTTCAAACAATGGCAGTCAATAATTTTATTGTAGACGATATACATAGCTAGATTAATAGCTACACAAACCGCAAATTTAAGAACTGAGATAGCTCAGTTGAGTAATAGAATTAAAACTCTAACAGATGCGGCACATGTAACTGAGTATGAAACTCAAGGAAGTAATGATTCCATAACATGTGACGAAAATTTAGACATAATAAAGTCTTTACCAGAATTCTCCGGAAAATCTTATGTCAGCTGGAGAGAAGCTGCAAAGAATTCGATGAGCCTATATATTGAAGGTAGTAGAAGGTATTTTGGAGCACTAACTATCCTCCGAAATAAGATTGTAGGTAATGCCAATGATATGTTAACTAATCATGGCACAGTTTTGAATTTAGAAGCAATATTTGCAAGATTAGATTTTGCTTACGCCGACAGACGACCAATTCACGCAAGTGTTCAAGAGATGAGCGTTATAAGACAAGGATCGACATCCTTAATTGATTATTATAATGAAGTCAATCAGAAATTGACATTACTAATAAATAAAACTATAATGACGCACGGCACCAATTCAGATACTACAAAACAATTAAATATCAAGAATCGAGAAACCGCGTTAAGAACTTTTATAACTGGTTTAAATTACCCTCTAAACCAAATACTATTTACATTAACACCTACCGATTTGCCAAATGCACTTGCTACAGCACAAGAACTTCATTCAAATCAAATACGATCGCAATTTGCTTTGCAATTTACTAAAAACAACCATGAAATTGGTTCACGAAACCAGCTTCAAGCTAACCGAAGATATTCGAACTTTCAGAATAACTTAAGGTACCAAACAAATAATAATTCATACCAAATGTATGCCAATCACCCAGAACCTATGGAAGTGGATCAATCAATCCAAGTAACAAATAAAACCAATCACGTGCAAAGAAACCAACAACATGTTAGGAGTAACAGGTATAATTGGCAAACCAATTATCAGCCAACAAATATACCAAAAAGGTCAATTGAAAGTGCACAAATAAGCACACAACCTCAACCAAAAATTCAACGAATTAATAATATTGGTGAGAACCATTTTTTAGGGTAAACTCCGATTTGCCGTATGTTATTAAAACCGATACAAGAACTGGGCAAATCTTTAGAATTCTCATAGATACGGGGGCAACTAGCTCATATATACGGGCTGGAATTTATAATAAAAAAACATTTTAGTAATTAAGAAGAAGGTTAGAACCATTCATGGTTCGACCATAATAAGACATTTTCATAGTATCAATCTGTTTGGTATACAGGAACGTTTTTATGAAATTAACAATTTAGAGAGCGATCTTTTAATTGGAATTAATTTCCTAAATAAAATCGGAGCGACAATTGATATTCCGCATAGAAAATTGATTTATGGGAATAATAAAACAGAGAAAATAAATTTTCTCAATGATTTAATTATACTAAACCCCTTGGGACAGAAAAGTCCTGAGGCACCCGTCAATGATAATATTAGCAAAAATGATACTAAGGATAGAAAAATTAATGAAGCAAATGCTCACAACATTTTAAAAATAAATAATGTTGAAATTTCTAACGAAGTTGCTGATACGTATAATTATAATAATAATGAAACGAAAGATATCAACATTCCATTGCTAAGAGAGGATGTTAGTAAAATAATAAATAAAGCTCATCAAAACGTGAACATGGATTTACCTTTTAGAACAGATATTAACGCAGAAATTAGAACTGAGGATGACAAACCTATATGGTCCAAACAATATCCTTATTTTATATCTGCAAATAACTTTGTTAATAAGGAAATGGAAAGTTTACTCGCAAAAAAGATTATACGACATAGTAAAAGCCCGTACAATTCTCCTGTTTGGGTCGTTTCGAAAAAAGGAATAAATGAAGATGGTAGTCCGAAATTAAGACTGGTCATCGACTTTAAAAAAATTAATGAAAAAACAATAATGCCAATGCCTAATCCCGAGGTAATACTTTTTAATTTGGGATAATCAAAATACTTTTCCACAATAGATTTAGAGTCTGGATTTCATCAGATATTGATGGAAGAAAACGATATAGAAAAAACAGCATTTTCTGTAAATAACGGAAAATATGAATACCTAAGAATGCCATTTGGACTTAAAAATGCTTCAAGTATATTTCAGAGAGCAATGAATAATATTTTACATGAATTTATAGGAAAATTTTGTCACGTATATGTTGACGACATAATAGTATATTCAAAAACTTTAAAGGAACATACATATATCTCATTTGAAATATATAGTACAAACCCTCGAAGAAGCCCATATGAAAATATCTATAGAAAAATCAAAATTTATAGAAACTGAGGTTGAATTTTTTGGATACGTTGTATCCCATAAAGTTATAAAAACTGATCCCAAAAAGTAGAAACAATAAAAATTTACCCATATCCCAAGACGTTACGACAACTTAGAGTATTTTTAGGATTAACGGGATACTATAGGAAATTTATAGGAAATTATGCAACAATAGCTAAACCACTAACAAAACACTTAAAAAGAGAAAATGGTAAAATATCGCAGTATATGTCCAAAAAAACAATTATTAATCTTGATCAAGAAGGAATTGTTGTTTGTGAAACCTTAAAAGAGCGTTACAAGAACAAGTTGAATTAGCTCAACCAAACTTTGATAAAAAATTTATTTTGACTACTGACGCATCTAATGTTGCTGTAGGTGCAGTTTTATCCCAAGAAGGAAGACCAATAACATTTATTTCAAAGACACTAAACTCTACCGAACAAAATTACGCAACAAACGAAATAGAATTATTCGCCATAGTTTGGGCATTAAAGACATTACGGCATTATCTTTATGCAGTAAAAAATTTAGAAATTCATACGGATCATCAACCATTAGCATTTGCAATGTCCGAAAAAAATCCAAATGTTAAAATGAAAAGATGGCGAGCTTTTATTGAGGAGTTTTCTCCAAAAATAATTTATAAACCGGGAACAACAAATGTAGTTGCTGACGCATTATCAAGACAAGTATTAAATAATTTAACTATTCATGTGAGTCGAGTGACTCAAGTGATTCACTAATAGAAACCCAACATTCCGTTCATGTGAGTCGAGTGACTCAAGTGATTCACTAATAGAAACCCAACATTCCGCAGAAAGTAGCGATGAGTACCAAATTCTTGAAACAAAAAAACCTTTGAATCATTTTAAGCAACAGATATGTAGTAATCGATAGTGGAGCAAGAATTACTGTCTTAGAGACTATTTATTCTTTTAATAATTTTTAATTGAATATGACAAACCTGAAAATATAAATCGAAGAAAGAATTACTGTCTTAGAGACTATTTCTTCTTTTAATAATAAACGTTTTTTAATTGAATATGACAAACCTGAAAATATAATATCGACGACAGCAAAAAGAAAAAATGGGAGGAACTACGCGAGGATATAAATAGAAACCCCTGGGGACTCGGGTATAAAATAGTGATGAAGAAACTCGGCGCTCGAGCAAAGCCACCTGATCTAACCGCTGCCAAATTGGATAACATTGTGAACGCACTATTCCCCACACACGAAACAAGGACTAGGGACCCAGAACACGTCCTAAGACCGACGCAAATCCCCCGGTTTACCCTTGAGGAGCTGCAACTAGCCACTGCAAAGCTCAAGGCCAACAAATCACCCGGACCGGACGGGATCCCATCAGTAATTCTCAAAATAATCGATGCAAAGCGCCCAGGAGTACTACTGAACATGTACAACGCCTGCCTTGAAGCCGGAATATTCCCTGAACCCTGGAAAAAGCAACGGCTGGTTCTAATCAGTAAGAGAAAAGGAGACCCCAAGTCGCCATCAGCATACCGCCCACTATGTATGCTTGACACAGCGGGAAAGCTATACGAAACCCTGCTTAAACCCAGACTTGAAGCGGCTATCAACGAAGCTGGAGGACTTTCCCCTACACAATATGGCTTTAGACGAGGCAGATCAACCATAGGAGCAATAAAATGCGTCATTGAAAGCGTAGAAGCCGCACAGCGTAGAAGGCATAAATACAAAAGAATAGTGTTGCTGGCGACTCTAGATGTCCGAAACGCCTTCAACAGCGCTAGATGGGTAGATATGATCGACGCTCTCGAGAAAAGCTTTAAGGTACTCGACTACCTCAGGGCCGTGGTGCGGAGCTACCTTGGCAACAGGAAACTGCTGTACGAAAATAAAGAGGGATCACGACAGATAGCGGTCACGTCAGGAGCAGCACAAGGATCCATCCTCGGACCAGACTTATGGAACATTAGCTATGACGCTATATTAAAACTAAAAATGACAGATAAATCGTATTTAATAGGCTACGCGGACGACATTACAGCAGTATTCACAGCAAGGAGGAGCAGAAGAAGCGCGAAGAAAGCTGAACCAGGTCATGATACGGACCCAAGCATGGCTCGACTCACACAGCCTCCAGCTCGCTACGGAGAAAACAGAGCTACTGCTGCTAACAAATAAGCACATACCTCTCGAAATAACCATGCACACGACTACGGATATTCTTAGGACAAAAAAGCAGTTAAATACCTAGGCGTAAGACTGGACCCCAGACTAACCTTCTGGGTACAAATCCAGCACACCGCAGGAAAGGCAGCGAAGATCACCTCTCAACTGAGCCGACTAATGACCAACATAGGAGGCCCCAGTCAAGAAAAAAGAAAGCTCCTAATGTCGACAACAATCAGCGTTTTATTATACAGAGCTGAGATATGGGCAGATGTACTTAAAAAGGAAAACCGGCGTAAGGTAGCGGCCAGAGTGCACCGCTCAGCAGCCCTCAGAGTTGCATCAGCCTACCGAACAGTGTCCGGCGAGGCAATATTAGTTATAAGCGGAAATGCCCCAATTGGCACACGAAAGGAAAAAGCTGTGGGAGCTAAAGCAGTCATCTAATAACAACAAAAGCGCAATAGAACAAATAAAGAAAGAAACATTAATAACATGGCACTAAAGGTGGGACACCGAAAGTCGCGGCAGATGGACGGCCAGGCTTATAAAAGATCTGAACTCATGGACAGGCCGAAAATTCGGAGAGGTAGATTTTTACACAACCCAGCCGTTATCCGGAAACGGGTACTTCAAAAAGTACCTCCACAGAATGGGAAAAGTCGAAGAGTCGTCATGCCTATATAACGACGCAACAGAAGACGACGCTGAACATACATTCTTCGAATGTGCGCGCTGGCAAGGAGAACGCACCGCTGTAGAGGACCTGGTTGGCCCAATAAACGCTGACAATTTAGTCAGCGTTATGTTGGAAAGTGAAGAAAACTGGGGGATCATCAAGAAATTCGCTGCACTCTTGCTACGCAGCAAAAAGCGGGACCTGGACGCAGGTGCGCAGATGTAAATCTCTCAATGAGAAAAATGGAACGCCACCCTGAAGTAATGCAAACGCGGTCCCAGGGTGGGCGACGGTTCCTTAGAGGGGGGGTTTTTAGTGACCTGCAAGTGGCACATACCGCTGCTATGACGATAGCACCGATGATGGTTGTCCGTGTTAACGGAAATTTCGCATGAAGCATTGAATGTACATATTTACATACATTTGTTGCATGTAGACAAATTTACAAACATTATGCGTATGGTTCTTTTATATTTGTCTACATGCACACATAATGATATATGGACAAATGTGCGACCGCTTGGTCTTTTAACATGATATACATATAATGATATATAATGACCAAAGCAAATACCCAATAAACAATTGCGTAAATGTTTCGTAAATCTGCGCTAAAATAAACTTATCTACAAACATTTGAGTAAACTTACTTACAAATGTGAGAAATAAGTTTAATTATAAGTTTACTTATCTTATATTTGTAAGTTTAAAATAAATGCGTTGAAAAAACGTTTACTTACAAACATTAATGTAAATTTATGATGCGACATTGCAAATCAGTTTACATGTAAACACAAAAAGTATACCAACCGTTTACCATTTCCCGTTAGTTTTTTCGCCGACTCTCTGACGACTGTTTTTCCTTTTTTGAGTGATCGCAGTTCATAATTAATGAATTTGTGAGATGTAAAGACGTGCGTTTTAAATAAAACAGTGGAAAAGTTAATAACTAAAAATAATTAATTGAAAAATTACTTACATATGAGTATTATTTAGAAGTGTTATAAATAAAATAAAATAAAAAATTCCTTTACAATATAAAAGGGTAAGTTGCATGTTGTATTTTAAGGCGTTGTTATAATTTTTTTAACTGCTATTCGCGGAAAATTTGCCACGCATTCTAACTAAGTTTGTTTTTTGCAGGAATACTGGAAATGAGGTGCTTCCAAAACATAAAAGGTAAATAATATATGGTATTTTCATTTATTATTTCTTATTGTTGTTTTATATGTTTTTGCTTGGAGTGGAACGTCAGACAAAAAACTTGTCCGCGTCTTAAAAGTATCTATGGCTATCCAAGGTACTTAATAATAAAACTTAATAAACTTTATATTTACATGTGTACTTATATACTTATATATATTTATACTCTCGCAACAATGTTGCTAAGGAGAGTATTATAGTTTTGTTCACATAACGGTTGTTTGTAAGTCCTAAAACTAAAAGAGTCAGATATAGGGTTATATATACCAAAGTGATCAGGGTGACGAGTAGAGTCGAAATCCGGATGTCTGTCTGTCCGTCCGTCCGTCTGTCCATCCGTCTGTCCGTCCGTCCGTGCAAGCTGTAACTTGAGTAAAAATTGAGATATCATGATGAAACTTGGTACACGTATTCCTTGGCTCCATAAGAAGGTTAAGTTCGAAGATGGGCAAAATCGGCCCACTGCCACGCCCACAAAATGGCGGAAACCGAAAACTTATATAGTGTTATAACTAAGCCATAAATAAAGATATTAAAGTGAAATTTGGCACAAAGGATCGCATTAGAGAGGGGCATATTTGGACGCAGTTTTTTTGGAAAAGTGGGCGTGGCCCCGCCCCCTAATAAGTTTTTTGTACATATCTCGGAAACTACTATAGCTATGTCAACCAAACTCTACAGAGTCGTTTTCTTCAGGCATTTCTATATACAGTTTAAAAATGGAAGAAATCGGATAATAACCACGCCCACCTCCCATACAAAGGTTATGTTGAAAATCACTAAAAGTGTGTTAACGGACTAACAAAAAACGTCAGAAACACTAAATTTTACGGAAGAAATTGCAGAAGAAAGCTGCACCCAGGCTTTTTTTAAAAATTGAAAATGGGCGTGGCCTCGCCCACTTATGGACCAAAAACCATATCTCAGGAACTACTATACCGATTTCAATGAAATTCGGTATATAATATTTTCTTAACACCCTGATGACATGTACGAAATATGGGTGAAATCGGTTCACAACCACGCCTTCTTCCAATATAACGCTATTTTGAATTCCATCTGATGCTTTTCTGTATAATACGAGTATATACATTAGGAACCAATGATGATAGCGGAATAAAACTTTACAAAAATACGGTATTTGAAAAATATATAAATGACGTATAATGAAATCTCGATTATCACTTTATCATGCGAGAGTATAAAATGTTCGGTGACACCCGAACTTAGCCCTTCCTTACTTGTTTTAATTTAAATTTCAGATGTCTTCTTACATGAAGTGAAGGGCAATGACACTGAACATATAAGTGGCACCAAGACGACTTTTCAGTTTGCCAAAAATAGACAAAAACGGAAGCACCAAAATGCAGCAAATTAATTATTTTACCTAACTATTTTTCTATCATTTCATTTTTAAAGAATGTTTTTTAAATTTTAATTTTTAGTATAAGTATATATGTATATATAATAAATAATATTAAATGAATTAAAACTAATAAAGAAAACAATTATATATCTTTAAAAATATATCATGCGATTTATTTTACTACCATTACATAAAATCATTACAACACGTTTACAAATACATTTGAAAATAAACTTACAAGCGGTTGAATATTAATTTAATAAATGCTTACTTTTAAGTTTAAAAATAAGCGATTTTACAAGTATGTGAAAAAGCCCAAAGTAATGTAACGTTTTGGTTCTTTACAAGTCTTTTGTAATTGTTTTGTAATGAAAAACGTAAACTTTTTGTAACGAAAAGGTTTACCAGTGTAAGTTTATTTTAAATTTATTTACAAACGCGATTTTTTACTGGGTATTTATTTAAGTATGGAGGATGGAGTCATGTGTAGAAGTTCACGCAAGTGAGGAAAGTTCTCTGATCGCCATTCACTTGGGAGTGGCCAGAAACGATTCTTTTACACATGGCTCAAGCAGCTCACTACTTCCGGTCTTTGACCAAGTATCCTCTGGGTAGCCTAAGAACATCCGTTCGAAGGCGAGCTAAAGTGAGAAGGCGAAACATTCCCTACAAGGGTTGTGCGCTGGGTTTGGGACCCGCCACGTAAAAAACACCCCCAGTGAAGAGCTACAACCAGCCTCGGATGAGAGACCCCCCTTTTGATGACGACCATGGCAAACGAAATAAGGACTACGAATTGAGGGCATGCACCTGGAATGTCCGGTCCCTTAATTGGGAAGGTGCCGCTGCCCAGCTGGTTGATGTCCTCGTAAAGACAAAGGCTGACATCACCGCCGTCCAAGAAATGCGATGGACGGGACAAGGACAGAGACGAGTAGGTCCTTGTGACATTTACTAAAGTGGCCATATAAAGGAGCGCAAGTTTGGTGTAGGATTCGTGGTGGGAGAGAGACTCCGTCGCCGAGTACTATCATTCACTGCGGTGAATGAACGTCTAGCCACAATCCGCATCAAAGCGAGGTTCTTCAACATATCGCTGATTTGCGCCCACGCCCCGACGGAAGAGAAGGACGATGTGACCAAAGATGCCTTCTATGAGCGCTTGGAGCGCGCTTATGAGAGCTGCCCCCGCCACGATGTCAAAATCGTGCTTGGCGACTTTAACGCCAGGGTGGGCAAAGAAGGTATATTTGGCACTACGGTCGGTAAATTCAGCCTCCACGACGAAACATCCCCAAATGGGTTGAGGCTGATTGACTTCGCCGGGGCCCGAAATATGGTTATCTGTAGTACTAGATTCCAGCATAAGAAGATTCATCAAGCTACCTGGCTGTCTCCGGATCGAAAAACTACCAACCAGATCGATCATGTTGTGATAGACGGAAGACACGTCTCCAGTGTTTTAGATGTGCGTGCGCTCCGAGGTCCTAACATCGACTCGGACCACTATCTTGTTGCAGCTAAGATTCGCACCCGCCTCTGTGCAGCAAAAAACGCGCGCCACCAAACACAAGGAAGGTTCGACGTCGAGAAGCTGCAATCACAACAGACAGCCGAACGATTTTCTACTCGGCTTGCACTCCTGCTCTCTGAGAGCACTCGTCAACAACTCGGTATAAGGGAACTGTGGGACGGCATTTCAAACTCCTTACGTACAGCTGCAACCGAAACCATTGGTTTTCGGAAAGTGCAAAAGAACAGCTGGTACGACGAGGAGTGCCGTGTCGCAGCGGAGAGAAAACAGGCTGCCTACCTCGCAACGTTACCATCGACCACTACACGTGCGGGATGGGATAGATACCGAGAGTTGAAGAGGGAAGCGAGACGCATTTGTAGACAGAAGAAGAAAGAGGCTGAAATGCGTGAGTACGAAGAGCTTGATAAGCTGGCCGACAGGGGTAATGCTCGAAAATTCTACGAAAAAATGCGGCGGCTTACGGAAGGTTTCAAGACCGGAGCGTATTCCTGTAGAACCCCCAAAGGTGATCTAGTCACTGATGCCCAGAGCATACTTAAATTATGGAGGGAACACTTCTCCAGCCTGCTGAATGGCAGTGAACGCACAACACCAGGAGAAGGAGAACCCGATTCCCCAATCGATGACGATGGAGCAGACGTTCCATTACCCGACCATGAAGAAGTTCGAATAGCAATTGCCCGCCTGAAGAACAACAAAGCGGCAGGGGCCGACGGATTGCCGGCCGAGCTATTCAAACACGGCGGCGAAGAACTGATAAGGTGCATGCATCAGCTTCTTTGTAAAATATGGTCGGACGAAAGCATGCCCAACGATTGGAATTTAAGTGTGCTATGCCCAATCCATAAAAAAGGAGACCCCACAATCTGCGCCAACTACCGTGGGATTAGCCTCCCCAACATCGCATATAAGGTTCTATCGAGCGTATTGTGTGAAAGATTAAAGCCCACCGTCAACAAACTGATTGGACCTTATCAGTGTGGCTTCAGACCTGGCAAATCAACAACCGACCAGATATTCACCATGCGCCAAATCTTGGAAAAGACCCGTGAAAAGAGAATCGACACACACCACCTCTTCGTCGATTTCAAAGCTGCTTTCGACAGCACGAAATAGCGCTGCCTTTATGCCGCGATGTCTGAATTTGGTATCCCCGCAAAACTAATACGGCTGTGTAAACTGACGTTGAGTAACACCAAAAGCTCCGTCAGGATCGGGAAGGACCTCTCCGAGCCGTTCGATACCAAACGAGGTTTCAGACAAGGCGATTCCCTATCGTGCGACTTTTTCAACCTGCTTTTGGAGAAAATAGTTCGAGCCGCAGAACTAAATAGAGAAGGTACCATCTTCTATAAGAGTGTACAGCTGTTGGCGTATGCCGATGATATTGATATCATCGGCCTCAACACCCGCGCCGTTAGTTCTGCTTTCTCCAGGCTGGACAAGGAAGCACAGAAAATGGGTCTGGTAGTGAACGAGGGCAAGACGAAGTATCTCCTGTCATCAAACAAACAGTCGTCGCATTCGCGACTTGGCACTCACGTCACTGTTGACAGTCATAACTTTGAAGTCGTAGATAATTTCGTCTATCTTGGAACCAGCGTAAACACCACCAACAATGTCAGCCTAGAAATCCAACGCAGGATAACTCTTGCCAACAGGTGCTACTTCGGACTGAGTAGGCAATTGAGAAGCAAAGTCCTCTCTCGACAAACAAAAACCAAACTCTATAAGTCACTCATAATTCCCGTCCTGCTGTATGGTGCAGAGTCTTGGACGATGTCAACAACGGATGAGTCGACGTTGCGAGTTTTCGAGAGAAAAGTTCTGCGAAAGATTTATGGTCCTTTGCGCGTTAGCCACGGCGAATACCGCATTCGATGGAACGATGAGCTGTACGAGATATACGACGACATCGACATAGTTCAGCGAATTAAAAGACAGCGGCTACGCTGGCTAGGTCATGTTGTCCGGATGGACGAAAACACTCCAGCTCTGAAAATATTCGACGCAGTACCCGCCGGGGGAAGCAGAGGAAGAGGAAGACCTCCACTCCGTTGGAAGGACCAAGTGGAGAAGGACCTGGCTTCGCTTGGAATATCCAATTGGCGCCACGTAGCGAGAAGAAGAAGCGACTGGCGCGCTGTTGTTAACTCGGCTATAATCGCTTAAGCGGTTTCTACGCCAATTAAGAAGAAGAAGAAGATTTATTTAAGTATATAAATATACATATGTATGTCGTACCAAACCTATATAAAATGCATATTTAGGTAGTAATACAAATCTTATTGAATTATACATATGTGCATTTGCAAAGATTTTATGGAATTCATCATAAAATAGCTTAATCTTAAAATATATACATACATACTTATGTATGTGCATACTTATGTGCTTTTATAACAAATATGTGTACATATGTATACCGATCTATAAATTATATGCAGCATCGTTTGCGCATAGTAAAAAAGGGAATCTGTAAGCGTGCATTCCTTAACATTGGAATTATGATTATTTTCCCATTTAACACTGAAAATGCTCAATTCTGCTCGACATCGTGAACCTTCTCTATAAATATACGTTCCCTGACTATACTGAAGTACTTTCGCGTAGTACTACTTACGTTTAAAAAAAAAAAAACCCTGGTCGAGCGAATACCCGGGGTGACTGAAGTACTTTCGCGTAGTACTCCTTTCTGCGTTAAAATAAAAAAAATATATTGAGTTTCGTTTCAAAGTGGTTATATTTTTTGGTTATCTTGCACTGATATTGAAACAAAATTTGAGTTTTCGTTATAAAATGGTTAAATTTTGGTTATTAAATCTGTCAGCGCTTTCCATTTATTTTTGATAATACGTTGTTTTGTATATTAGGTGACAATATATATAATATTATTATATAATATTTCTATATATACATATATATTATTATATAATATTACTTATTTGTTTATTAAATTAAATAAAGAACATTTCAGCGAATTTCCTTATTATCACAGCGCTCCACTTCGTCGTAATTTTTAGCACACACATGATGTTCACTACGAGTGTAAAATGTAATTTTCAAAATAAAGATTTCTTCGGTAAAAAACAGTTAAAAGTGTAAAATATGGATTGATTTAAAAGTTTATAGTTTAATTTAATTAATTTGAAGTGAAAAATGTGAGTAAAGTGTGTTTAATGTGGTAAAATAGCTTGTTGAAATGTTCGAATTTTGGGAATTTTTGAACTTTAAGGTCTAATATCTCGTAAACTAAGCGTTTGCGGTACCTATAACTATATTTTTTAATCAGGAGGACTTCTACTTTCCAACGGTACCTTCAAATAGCGGCGCGAAAGAAATCGGAATTGTGCCCTGGTTAGTAACCATCAAAGCCCCGCCAAAATCTGGAAGCATATTTTATAATTACAAAGTAAGTGAATACGTATACATATAGATTATAATATCCTCATACGCTCGGGTATACATACATAGTTAATAATTTTTATTAATATGGTTTCAATATAGGGATATTATCCCATTGTGTTGATGGCCACATGTGATGCCAATTATAAATTCACATACATATGTATGTAGGTACGTGGATGTTGGTGCTTACGGAAGCGTAGGAGACTCCAATATTATGAAGAATTTGATCTGTGATCTATTCCATGGCAAAATAATGCAGCAAATTTTTCAATATATATGTTTATTTATAAAAACAATAATTACTATTTATTTTATGTATACCATGTACATATACATACATATGTATATCTATATATACATATAAAAGAAAGTGACGTTAGTTACTACGCTTATAACTGGAGAACGCCTGGACCGATTTCGGTGATTACCACCAATTCGGGCAGGTCTCCGCCCAAACAAGGAGAATACTTAAGAAAATTCTGGAAAATTTTCCGAAAAAAAAAAATTATGAAGAAAATAAATTTTCAAATACGATTTTAAAAAGGAAATAAAAACGAAAATGATTTTAAATGCTGGCGCATAACTCAAAAACGCCTGAACCAAGGATGGTTTTTATGGCGAAAAAAATTCGAATAATTGCCGGAAAACCCCTAAAAAGGGCCCTTTTCTTTTTCCCATACAAACGAATGAATGCTGTTAGTAACGCTAATGCTCGAGAACAGCTGAACCAATCTTGATGAAATTTTCAGAGATTGTTCGCTATGGATCGAGAAAAGTTTAGCAATAAAAAAACCGTATGCTTTTCGTGAGGAAAAGTCGGAAAGTTGGACAATTCTAAAAAAAATAACTTTTTTACATACAAAATTTTTTTTTTCAACTTTTTTCCTTTTGTTTTTCAATTGTCAAATTTGTCGTTTGCTTTATTTATTCCGGTTATCCAAAAAAAAAATTATTGAAATTTATTCCGTGAAAACGTTATGTGCGTTTCACACAAAGTGCTCAATTACAGATTGAAATTTGTTACGATGCCACGAAGAGGTCGCGTTCGTTTTGGCATCAACATAAGTATGTATATTGACAGCCCAAGGCACATGACCGAGTATTCCCAGGATGCGATGACATACGAATGAAATTATGGATTGCGGGCAATCTGCAAGCGATCGTCACGATGTCAGAGGACAACTTTTCAAACAACAGTTGCGATGTTTTGTAAACTTTATCTTAAAGCAACGTATATGTGGTGCTGTTAGATGCTGGATGTACTCTGTTGAGTGGCAAAAGAGAGGTTTGCCGCACGCACATATTCTTCTTTGGATGGTGGTTACACCAAATCAAATTGATGAAATCATTTCTGCGGAAATTCCTGATCCAGAGATAGAAGCAGAGTTATACGAAACCAATATGGTTCATGTACCTTACGGACATCACAATACCACTTCGGTTTGTATGTCTGACAATAAATGTACGAAACACTATCCAGGTGCTTTTCTTTCGGAAACACAAACTAGAAGTGGTGGATATCCAATATATCAGCGTCGCTCACCAGATGACAATGGCAGAACATTTAGCATTCAATTAGATGCGTGAATATCGAAGTCAACAACACATCGAAGTCGACAACATATGGATCGTACCATATTCGCCACTGTTGTCTAATTCACATTCAAAAGTCATGTCAATGTTGCGTATTGCAGTTCGGTGTAATCGATAAAATACGTGTGTAAATACGTCACCAAAGGAAGCAACATGGCGGTTACTGATCTTGAACGATACGGTCGATACGTGAACTGCAATAAAGCGCATTGTATGATATTTACTTTTGCGATTCATTAACGTTTTCCGACTGTTGTGCGTCTCGCAGTTGATTTGGAGAATGACCATATTGTCTATTTCAACACAGAGAATACAGTACAGCCATAGAAAACACCCCCCGCAACAAAATTAACATTTACGAGTTTTTTCTCAACTTTCGTCAGTGAACAGTTTGCGAGAACTTGCTCTATTCGGAAATATCTTGATATTATACATACAATTACAATTACAATTGCTGGAACATGATAATCACTGGAATGAAGTTCGCACACTTTTCGCGATGATCAGCCATCAAATTAGCGTCAATTATGGAATACGAACAAAAATGACATTGCCGAAGACATTTTAAATCGTATTCGCTAAGAATTGGAAATGGGTAAATTCCGGTTGATACTTCCGGTGGTTTGATATCAATTCCATCTTCCCTTTACCAATTCACTAAAGATGAACTCATCACGAATATTCGGACATTGGACAAATTATCGTAACTACAATTCCTTCAGTGCACGCGCAATGTTAGCTGCCAAAAATACCGATGCTGTTGACTTAAACTGGAAGATTCAAAGTCAAATTCCGGGAGACTTGCGCTCATACAAATTGATCGATCGTGGAATTTCTAAATTCTTTGAATAGGCTTGGTATGCCACCGCATCATTTGCGTCTCAAAGTTGGATCTGTCGTTATTATGTTCCACAATCTTCAGGCGCCGAAACTGTGTAGTGGAACTTGACTGATTGTGACGCAGCTATCGAATACAAAGGGGCAGAATGCTTGATTCTACGAATTCCTCTGAGTTCTAACGATTTGCCATTTCAGTTCAAACGTTTTCAGTTTCCGGTGAAAATTGCATTTGAGACACAAGGATAGTCGCATAGTGTATGGTATACATTTGGAAATGCTATGTTTTTCACTCGGCCAGATATACGTGGCCTGCTCACGAGTTGGAAAACCATCTTTTCTATACACCGGAACAGAAACCAAAAAATGTTGTTTATCAAGCTGCGATACATTGAAAAAAAAGTGAAATGATAAATTCAACTTTTTCATTTCTAAACATAATTTCACGCAGGACAACGACTGCGGGGCCAGCTAGTGTGTTTTATAAAAAGAAGTTTAATGTTTCCAAATTTCGTGTTTATTTATTTCATAACTAATCAGAAGATAAGTGAGTATAAAAAGGTATTTGTTTTAATTTTTTGGTTTAAGTTCATTAACTTTCTGTAACAGCATACTGTAAAATTCCATACACATATCATCACCAACTGGCCGTGGAAGCTTATTCAACAACCAGTCAAAACTAGCAAGGACTTGTGCATATGGTGAGTTGTTCTTTGCTGCTACAAAATCTTCTTGCTTCTTTAAAATGTTGTTGAATCGATTGCATGCCTCGTCATTTTGGCTTCCGCTAAACTTCCGACTACTTGTGGTGTGTGTTGAATTCTGCAAAATACACAAACAAAAAATAAAACATGCACATTATATACATCCATTTACATGCACATTATATACACTTACATAATAATATTGCGGAACACTTGACACCTCCACATTCGCTCTATTTATGGGGGAAGATGAATCAAAATCTTCAAATGTTCTACTTGTGAAAGTTCTCCGAAAGCACAACAAAAATTCATGAAATTTTAAAATAATATTTCTTTTGTGTTATATATGTATGTAATTGGCAAAAATACCATTTCTTCAGCAAACTCCCAATCAATCGTGTCTGAAAAAAGGCTCCTCCATCGTTTCTCCACCAGCGCTACCATTTTTGTGCTTGCGGGCCACTTTGTCGTGATAGCGATATACATTACTTACTGAATCTCTTGAAAGCTGGATGTTGCCACAAGAAAATTTAACACCAGAAAACTTCTTGATCATTCCTTAAGCGTTTTTTTATATGAAGTTTTTGCTTTTCTTGAGAGCTGGAAACCCACCTATATTTAAAAACTTTGCTTAGAACTAAAAAATAATATAGTAAATCTATTAGGATGGTCAAACACTCCATTTGGGAACGAGTAGGATTCCTGATCGCCGGCGTATAGCTAAATTCTGACATAAAACGTGTATTTAGTTTGTGATTACAAAAATGTATACTTAAAATATAGAGAAAATGACTATTATAATTATCTCTTGATTAATCTTACAGTAAAAAATTGTGTTTTACTGTTCAGACGAATTATTATGATGTGTAATACCAAATTTTTCCACAATAATTCTCTTTTGGTACACTCATTATCAAAAATAATTTCCACTTTCTCCATGAATAAGTTAACTAATATGCTTAAAAATACATATATAGCATATTTATTTATATCAAGAAAATATAATCAAATCTTTTGATAACAGCATTAAACTTCATTCTATAAGCAAAATTGAAAATAGTATTAATAAATGTATAAATATAATTCTGTAAATTTATAATTTAATATTAAAGCATTTTTGCTTTACGCAACCCATTTTAACCACCCGCCATCCTTATTCACCAGAGGTGGCCATGATGTTTTTATTGTGAACGTACACTTGGGGGTAGGTTAAGGACTGAAAATCGCTCTTTTACTATGGTGAATGGGCACTTTCCCTACTCCCTTGTACCATGGTTTACATAACATCAGCTGATAGTTACTCTACTCCTCCTCTACCGTGAGATTAACGGTCGAATTCCAGGAGTGACCAGTTCTGTTTTCTACCAGTAATTTAGAAAATAAGTTTCTGTAGTCATGGACTGTTTCAGCAAATTGGCAGAGGTATACACAATTCCTAACCAAGAGAAAGGAAGAGTAGCGGACGAATTCATTAACAATTAGTATCAAGATATTTCAATAAAATTACATTTCCACTAAGATAGGAAATTTTGGTCAGCTTTAATTCAGGAGATGTGCCAGAAACTGGATATCCGCAAAACCCGTACAACTGCACTACATTCGCAGGCCAACGGCATGGATTCAATCGAACTTTGTAAAAAAGTTTGCGGAAAGTTCTTCAAAAGTAAAAGATTGGGATACCCACACATCCTTGTTCCTGATGGCTTATTGACCCACTGTATATGACATAACGGGCAAGGGAAGTTTCGATAATGGTTACAGATTGATTTGAAGTTTGGAATTAACGCCACCGGAGAAAGGAGTGCTAAGGAAATCAATAGATTAGGTATTGTTCATAACCCACAATGAAAGAAAGGGCTGTATCTCAAATTATAGTTTAGTTGGGAAGGAGCATACCAGGTTATTAAACGACTCAATAATGGAGTGTATCGCATTTAGATCATATGAAGACTTAAGAATAAAACGAAAATAGTTCATTTGGAACGGCTTGTAGCGTTTGGTACTGGCAATATGTATAATCGGTAGGATCAGACTTAGGTGGAGGGCAGTGTGACGAGCACGAATGTCAGAACAAAATAGAATCGACTATAAATTGCTAGAACCAACCTGACAGCGAAATTCGTAGTTGCCAGAATGTTCCAGTGACGATAATCTACTATATAAGAGCTGCCGGATTGTGCAGCTGAACAGTTCTATTTAGAGTGCTGCTTAGTAAAGAGCAATACAATAATAAGTTGTTAACTCTAATAACGAGTAATACATATTTGTTAAGTGTAACTGTCTGACTCAAAAGTGTCGACCTCAAGAGTGACGACCTTACAATTGGTGTCATAAGTGGAATTGTCAAATAAATTCTCAAGAAGAAAATTTGTTTAAAAAGCCAAAGCTTAACGATCTGAAAATTCCACAGCTCAAAAAGGAGCTGGAGCAACGCGATGTGGCGACAAATGGAACAAAATCCGAATTACAGTCATTGTTGCATAAAACGCTAATATTGAGAAATATGTATTTTAATTGGAATTAGATGAAGACACTATGGAAATAGAAGAGGCTCACATGATTGTTGCAGCAATATCGACGGAAATGTCATTGATTTCATCAAAATTGTTGGCACTACAATCCCAAATCTACTCGCAGTTAGAAGCGCGGTTGTCATCACGATTTGAAGCGATTGGGGAGCGTATGACAACACAATTGGTGACGCGAGGGACGCATACATCAACTCAAAGTCAGAAGAACAAGTGTTCTCACAGTCGGAACAGCATGAGACGCGTATATCATGGCAGGACTCCTCACAGTCCGAAGAACAGGAAAAAAATTAAGGGTGAAGTGAATGAGATAGATATAAAATAAAGATCCAAAAGATCTGGATTTGCAAAGAGCAAGAATAAAGTGGAGTTAAACAAATGTACATCGCGTAAAGAAATAACTGCAGGAAGCCCAATCGCAAAAGCATATTGGACAGAGCGAAACAGTTTAAAGTTGGTGTGTGGTTACTTGCATCGTGTATGGAATAACGAAGACGGGTAAAGCTCCTGAGCAGTAATGATTGTTCCGACATTTACAAAATTCGGAAGTTCTCATAAAATTGCATAACAGTTCAAGTGGACGGCACTTTAGAATCTCGAAAACCTTCAAGAAATTAGAACAAAGAATTTGTTGGAATGGATGTCGTCAATCAGCTGCGCAGAGAATTGCCAATATTCTGAGAGTATTGCCAGTAATGGTTTGAAGTCCAAGAGTACAATTAGGCTACATTTGAACGAATTGACGTAGATGTAAATGGTCCATCTCCCACAAATAAATCGAGAAACAGGTAGTCGAGAAACGTTTCAGCGAAATGCCATAAGTATACCCAATTCCTAATCAAGAGGATGACCAGTAGCCAACGTATTCATCAACAGGTGGGTTACGAGATTCGGTGTTCCAATTTCATTACGTTCAGACCAAGTATTGAATATCTAGTCAACATTAAGTTAAGGGATGCACCAGAAACTGGATATTCGGGAAACGGATAGAATTAACTCTGATAAGATAAGGACGGTTAAGGAAGTCATCAGCATCTTAGAAGACTAGATGAGAGTCATCAATGCTCTGCGTTTTGTACCGCAAATATATCAAATCGGGACGATCAGTCTCAAGCAGGCCATTCAGGAACGAATTGGTTTGACCGTGTTCGGTTCGACGAAATTTTCGTCGTTGGAGGTAGTGTTCATGTCCACATTTCGTGTTCGACGTTTTATTCGCGAAAGATAGAAATGGATGCGAGAATAGCGATATTCGTAGACGTCAGAATGTTTTGTTAACGATTTAGGTACATATAAGGGCTATCGGATAGTGTAGCATACACAGTCCTAGTTACTGTCAGAGATAAAGAGATGCCCAACTCTCCTGTCACTGGAAATGTGAGAACCGCTTACTTAGACAATTGACTGGATCTAGTAGGTTTTGACGTTTTGCGATGGCGTGACTGGAACGGCCAGATCGAAATTATACCAAAAATATACATATGTGAGAGGAGGAATTTGTTGCCGCCGTTCAAGATCGCTATTAAAAAATGTAAAACAATCAATTTTAATAAAATTTCGAAATTTATATGTATTTGATGTAACGTTTTGTGGTGTGATGCATAATTGCATTAATTTTCAATTGAAAGAGCTAACAGGTTTAATTCACTCTATTAAGTATTGAAAGTTCAAAAGGCAGTATACCATAAAATCACAAAAAAAAGATTTAAATAGTTTCGCGGTATATTGGAAGTGCAATATAAAAAAATTTTTAATTGGAATAAATGATTAGTGTTTTAATTTAAATGCCCAAAAATCGTTATTTTGTCCAATGTGGCTACAAAGGAAAATTACGCTCTCACACTGGAATAAGTTGGTTATCCCTTTATCCCTGGTTAGTGTGATACCAGAGATAAAGAGATGTTTAACTCCTCTCTCATTGGAAGTGAGAGAACAATTGCTAAACGTCAAAACCACCTAAACTTTGAGTTCGAGTTCAGGAGGTTTTGACGTTTAGCAATTGGAATGGAGCGATGGCCTGATTGAAATCTTACCAAAAAAATATGTAAACGGAGGGATTTGTTGCATCGTTCTAGACCACTTATAAAAAATGTAAAACAGTGAAAATTAAATAAATTTGTGAAATTTAATGATTGAGAGCTAACAAGCTTAAATCCTATTATTGGGTATTGAAAGGACAAAAGTCAGTTGTTATAATATTCTTTAAAAAGATGCAAATAGTTTCTCCATATAATAAATAACCACTATTTAGTAATTTTTATTCGTACTAAATGTTGGGTATTGGGTTGATAAATGCCCAAAAATTGTAATTTTGTTCAATCTGGCCATAATGGAAAATGTTATAAAAAACGTTAATTTTGAGGCGCTCTCACACTGGAATAAGTTTAACATCCCTTTATTCCTGGTGATACCATCAGAGATAAAGAGATCCCCTACTCTCCTGTCACTGGAAATGTGAGAACCGCTCACCTACCGAACTTTGGTAGTTGACTGGATTGGGTTGTTGCCGCCGTTCAAGATAGATAAGGGGAATATCAGTTTACGAAAGGAAGGGCAAAATCAATAAAATTCCTCCGAAACTTGATGTCCATCGCATAATGGCTGCGTCAATACTGACATTGTACACAAATTAAAGAGCAGAAATTTACTTTATGTCGGAATTGTACAAATGTGTACACAAACAGAGAAACTGTCAGGAAAAAATTGTATAAGTTATACTTGTACTTATCTAAAAACAATTTTATTTAATAAGAAAACAGTATATTTTAAAGCTTCACAATACCCTATTGCTGTTCCTATTTTGTTCACACCAATGCATACATACATACTATGTGATAAAACTGTTAGTGGTGATAACTGTTGTAAACATTCATTTTAATTACAATTGGGAAGTTTTTTCTCAAGTTTTGGGCTTTTATACGCACATATGCAAGGCAGTTTTATATATACATACATTTATAAAAAAGAAAAGATACTTGTGACTATTTAATGAAAATGCTTATATAAATATATTATTTGTGATATTTTTCAGTTTGGTTGTTTTACCAAAATTTTCAAAAAATTGAGGTTTTTTTCTTTAATTCTTTTATTAAATTTTAAAGATCTAAGTTACCTCTGGAAATGTATTAAAATACTAATACGCACTTTAGAAAGGGAACACATACATATTTTCAAAAAAATAAAAAATCATCAAGTAAAACTATATTTGCGTGGTATGGTATTATCAATTGAGAGTGGCTAAGTACACAAATAGAATACAAACGCTAATAGGTGTGTGCTGAGCGCTCATTTGCGCATATGTGTTTGAAGAAACAGTGGTTAATATACTGAAGTTATTATAATTTATATGTGAAGAAATGTTATCAGCGAGTGAAAACAGTGTCCATAATTTAAAAAAGAAAATTAATTCATTTAATGTGGAATGGGAAAAAAAGTATTTAACTTAGGAAACTCTAGCAGTATACCATGTCTGCTATGCAAAAAACATGTTCAGAGGAAGAAATACAGTATTAAATTTTACAATTGTTACCCACAGTGCAACTTCCCATACATGTGCGTGATATCATTAGTAAACATGGAGTGGTAAAATACGCTGCTCTCAATTCCCTATTTCTGTTTGCCCGCGATGATCCCCTCATCTAGCCCTCAAAATGTGTACGCGTGCCCGAGCGGTGCAAAATGTCACTGAGACGCCCACCTCTGATATAGGGTAAAGTCAGCCGGATGTTCGAAAATTCTGATATTAATTATATAGGGGCTAGGCCAAGTTTTCGCTCAAACGTATCTATTTTACGTGTACGAAGATACACTGTTATGAATAAAACAAGCTCTCTCATTTTCATTAGGATAACTCACATATTGGCCGGTATATGCGGTACAAAGTCACCAGAACATTCGAAAATCTTTATATTAATTATATGGGGGCTAAGAGAAGTATTAGTCCAATTCATCCCATTTTTTACATCCAGACATACTATTATAAAAGAAGGATTATCCCTCAATTTCAGTTATATATTCACGCACTGACCTACATTTTCGATCAAAAGTCAATTATAGGTACCGGGGTCTAAATATTCGGGACCTTGGGGCTTGAACAGTTTTTATTGTATTTAAACAATTTTTGGTCACATGGTGGCACACACTAAAGACATTATTCCGTCATATTAGTTACTCTTGATTTGTGTTCTGGAAACTGAACGCATCAAGTGGAATTTAAAGTTGTGCTATATGGGAATTAGGCGTGGTTGTTGTCCGATTTCGTTCATTTTCACAATGTGATGTAAGAATGCAAGAGGAATGCCACCTGATATATATATATATATATATAATCCTATATCTATCTCGAATAGTTTTAGGAGATACGTACAACCGTTAGGTGAACAAAACTATAATACTCTGTAGTAACTGGTTGCAATTACAATAAATGTAATTTTTTTTTAAGAAAACATATCACTCTTATTGGAAAACCCTTTATATCCCACACACTCGCCAATATTTTCAGTAAAACAAGTAAGGAAGGGCTAAGTTCGGGTGTCACCGAACATTTTATACTCTCGCATGGTAAAGTGATAATCGAGATTTCATTATTCGTCATTTAAATATTTTTCAAATACCGTATTTTTGTAAAGTTTTATTCCGCTATCATCATTGGTTCCTAATGTTTATACTCGTATTATACAGAGAAGGCATCAGATGGAATTCAAAATAGCTTTATATTAGAAGAAGGCGTGGTTGTAAACCGATTTCACCCATATTTCGTACATGTCATCAGGGTGTTAAGAAAACATTATATACCGAATTTCATTGAAATCGGTCTAGTAGTTCCTGAGATATGGTTCTTGGTCCATAAGTGGGCGGCGCCACGCCCATTTTCAATTTAAAAAAAAGCCTGGATGCAGCTTCCTTCTGCCACTTCTTCCGTAAAATTTAGTGTTTCTGACGTTTTTTATGAGTCGGTTAACGCACTTTTAGTGATTTTCAACATAACCTTTGTATGGGAGGTGGGCGTGGTTATTATCCGATTTCTTCCATTTTTGAACTGTATATGGAAATGCCTTAAAAAAACGGCTCTGTAGAGTTTGGTTGACATAGCTATAGTAGTTTCCGAGATATGTACAAAAAACTTAGTAGGGGGCGGGGCCACGCCCACTTTTCCAAAACAATTGGGTCCAAATATGCCCCTCCCTAATGCGATCCTTTGTGCCAAATTTCACTTTAATATCTTTATTTATGGCTTAGTTATGACACTTTATAGGTTTTCGGTTTCCGCCATTTTGTGGGCGTGGCAGTGGGTCGATTTGGCCCATCTTCGAACTTAACCTTCTTATGGAGCCAAGGACGGACGGACGGACAGACGGACGGACAGACAGACATCCGGATTTCGACTCTACTCGTCGCCCTGATCACTTTGGTATACATAACCCTATATCTGACTCTTTTAGTTTTAGGACTTACAAACAACCGTTATGTGAACAAAACTATAATACTCTCGTTAGCAACATTGTTGCGAGAGTATAAAAATAAAAAGTTAAAGTAGGTACTAGGGTCAACATTAGGGTATGTCATTCTGAGGCAACCTTTTTTTCAACTGAGAAACAGGCTAAAAACTTTCGAAAATGTGAAAAAAAGTCACTCAAAAGATGAGCTCTTAATATTAATATTATATTAAGAGGTGCCTGTTTCAAATTTTCTATTTTCCATTTAAATAACTTGGAAAAAAATGATTTTTATACTCTCGCAACAAAGTTGCTAAGGAGAGTATTATAGTTTTGTTCACATAACGGTTGTTTGTAAGTCCTAAAACTAAAAGAGTCAGATATAGAGTTATATATACCAAAGTGATCAGGGTGACGAGTAGAGTTGAAATCCGGATGTCTGTCTGTCCGTCCGTCCGTCTGTCCGTGCAAGCTGTAACGTGAGTAAAAATTTAGATATTATGATGAAACTTGGTGCACGTATTTCTTGGCACCATAAGCAGGTTAAGTTCGAAGATGGGCAGCATCGGCCCACTGCCACGCCCACAAAATGGCGAAAACCTAAAACCTATAAAGTGTCATAACTAAGCTATAAATAAAGATATTAAAGTGAAATTTGGCACAAAGGATCGCATTAGGGAGGGGCATATTTGGACGTAATTTTTTTGAAAAGTGGGTGTGGCCCTGCCCCCTACTAAGTTTTTTGCACATATTTCTGAAACTACTATAGCTATGTCAACCAAACTCTATAGAGTCGTTTCTTTCAGGTATCAAGACTGGAAATCGGATAAAAACCACGCCCACCTTCCATACAAAGGTTATGTTGAAAATCACTAAAAGTGCGTTAACCGAATAACAAAAAACGTCAGAAACACTAAATTTTACGGAAGAAATGGCAGAAGGAAGCTGCACCCAGGATTTTTTTTTTAATTTAAAATGAGCGTGGCATCGCCCACTTATGGACCAAAAACCATATCTCAGGAATTACTCGACCGATTTCAATGAAATTCAGTATATAACATTTTCTTAACACCCTGATGATATCTACGAAATATGGGTGAAATCGGTTCACAACCACGCCTTCTTCCAATATAACGCTATTTTGAATTCCATCTGATGCTTTTCTGTATAATACGAGTATATACATTAGGAACCAATGATGATAGCGGAATAAAACTTTACACAAATACGGTATTTGAAAAATATGTAAATGACGGATAATGAAATCTCGATTATCACTTTATCATGCGAGAGTATAAAATGTTCGGTGACACCTGAACTTAGGCCTTCTTTACTTGTTTTTCCATGTTATTTAAATGGAAAATAGAAAATTTGAAACAGTGAGTAACTTTTTTTTACATTTTCGAAAGTTTTTAGCCTGTTTTTCAGTTGAAAAAAAGGTTGCCTCAGAATGGCACACTCTAGTCTACATATTCAGTACCTAGGACATTACACAGTTTTGGTTCGATTTGGAAAATTTTTGATCATAAAATTGCATATTTCAAAGGCACTATTCGGTCAAAGATTTATCTCTACATATTAGTTGCTTATTGATTTAAAAGAAAGAGAAAGTCATTTAAAACATTAAATGAAACTTAATTATTGAAATGAAAAAAATTATGTCACATCATTCCTAGGAGCCGGAAAATATGAATTAATTAATATAAATTTTAAAAGACCAATAACAAGCTTCTTCTTCCTTCCTCTTGGTTAGGAATTGTGTATACCGCTGCCTATTTGCTGAAAAAGTCCATGACTACAGAAACTTTCCAAATTTCTGGTAGAAAAAGGCGTTTTTGACCATGACTCCTGGAATTCGACCGTTAAGCTGCAATGTATTCCACACAATTGGTGACGTATCTAAAATAAACGCTGACCATGGGACCTGGTATGCTATCCTTGGCGCAGTGTTTAACATATTCTTCAGATGTCGAAAAGAAACTTCGTGTTCTTTATTACAATCAAATACTCTGTTCTTTTTGTGAGTTCATAGAGAATACTTAAAATTAACGCTACGTTGGCAAGGTTTGGAACGAATCGCCGATAATGAGTACCTATTACAAGGGAACTCTGCAATTTATGTACATTTTTAGGAGTTGGCCAATATTTTACCGCTTTTATCTTATCAATAGCTGTGCAAATGTTCTCTATAGTCACTTTGTGTCCCAAGTAGCTTACTTCCGTTTTGAAAAGGGAACACTTTCTCGTGCTCAGCTTTAGACCAGCACTAGCTGTTCGAAGCTTTTAGGTAGAATAACTGTCTTTCTTTGTTACATCATTGAACTTTCAATAGTCCACACAGAACCTCATACTGCCATCTTTCTTCTTCACAAGTGCCGCAGATGAACTTCATGGACTTGCTGATGATTCGATTATGTTGCTTTCGATCCTTTCGCTTATGGTCTGTTTTACAAATTCACGTTTTACTAAAGGGACGTTTCAAGTAACCTGGCGGATTGGTTGTCAATAAAATGTTTCACAATTTCGGTTCTTGAGTATCTGGGAAGAGTTGTGTATCCTTATTTTGATGGTCTACCTCTATTTGCTTATTCCATGCGTTAATTTCGCTCGATATGTCCATTTCGCCAATGGAGTCTTCCTCAAGACGTAGTTCTCAATTTTTCACGGCTATAATTTCCTGATATTGTCCTAATATAGCTCTTTTGGAAAGTTTGATATATGATTGGTGCAGATTCTTCTGAGACCTCAACAACCAACAACTCGCTTGTCCCATAATTTCCACCTATTTATGTACAAATAACTCGTCTAACGTAGTATTTGTTATCATATCCGAACATAAATGGCTCTTCCATATTTGTATAACCCTGTTTTCCATGTCAATTTTAATTCCTTGATTTGCTAGAAAGTCTACTCCAATTATGACCTCATTGTCGATATCAGCCACTATGAAATTATGTACCACGGCTCCCTTTCCAATTAAGATCTCAACTTCTCTGAATTTCAATTACATACATATCTCACAGATTGACCGATATTTTCGGTCAAAAGTCAACTATAGGTACTGGGGTTCAAATATTCGGGACATAGTGGCTTGAACAGTTTTGATTGGATTTGGGCAATTTTTCGTCAAAAGGTGACATACTTTAAAGGAGTTATTGGTGCAAAATTGTATCCCGTTATATTAATTACTTCTTGATTTGTGAGCTGGAAAGTGAAAGAATCAAATGGAATTTAAAATTGTGTAATATGGGAAGTAGACGTGTCCGTAGTCCGATTTCACCCATTTTCACACTCTAACATAGGAAGATCAGGAGAATGCCACGCCCATTGTCCAATTTTCACACCGGTTTCCATAAAGCGGTATGGGGAGTGAGCGGGGATATCCATTTCCGTTCGGATTTCATTGTAGCTTTAGGGGCTTAGAAGATATGTACATTATACTTATTAAAGAGCGGGATCACGTCCACTTTTTCAAAATTTTTTGCGCACAAGTGACCTTTACTACTACGATCCCCTGTGCCAAATTACATTTCACATCCTAATTTAGTGCTTAGTTATGGCACTTTATAGAATCACTGATCGATGAGTACTATTTCGCAGAGCGCGGTGCCAGACACCCGTCTCATCTCTTAGCTATTAAGCGCGGAATCGACGAAATTTCACTCCATTTGCCGGTAGTTGCGAACCAGAACTCCAGGGACAAAAAATTCGACTCGATGTTTGTTTCGTTCATATTGGGTGGATTTTCATGGAATTTCGGTTTATGCACTTTGATTGAAGTTCTGGCCAAAATGCTCTCGCGGTTGCATTGCCTGTATTACATTCACCTTGTTGTGCTCTGCTTCCTCGGGGTCAACAATTTAAACGGTTAAGTCAAAAACAAATGAGTAAACAAAAAATAAATGAAATATTCATGTAAAAATTCAGTCATAAGCGCACTAGCAAAAATGGTGTAGAAATTATTTTAACATTGAACTGCGCATCGTAAAGGGTTCATACAAAAGAAATAAAAAGCAATCGAATTAATGTATTAATAATACCTTCATTTACTCGTATTTGTTCAGGCATTAAACATCGCGCGTCAAGTAATTTTTAAGAAAAACTACAAAAATAACTTCGTGGGGTCAAAATCGAATTTTTAACCGCAGTGTTGTCACCGCGTTAATTTAGGTATACGCCATAAAAAATCTATGGTTGTGATAAATTTTTGACAGTATTTTACAGCTGCCCATTTACTCAGCGTTGGCACTTAAGCTACATTTTCTAGGCCAGCTAGGCATGGGATGTGAATTTAATGTTGGCTGAAAAACGTCCCACTAAAAATAAAATATTCAACCCAAGTTCATTCAAACAAGGGATAGTGTTTCGAAGCAATTTTATATATACATACATACATATACTATACACATGACCCCGCAGGGGTTGTCTTGTCTGAAATTATGTGTTTTGAAATGAAAAGGAAGTTGAATTTACATTGTGTTAAAAATCACTTATTTGTGAATTTTCTACAACAATTTTTGATTTCTGGTGCGTAAATGTACAGAGAAGATGGTTTTCCAACTCGTGAATACGCCACGTATAGCGCGACACACTTCTAGCGACTATCCTTATTTCCTGTCGATTGTCATCGCAAATGAAATTTTCACTGGAAAGTGAATACGTTCGAACTGAAATGGCAAATCGTCGGAACTTGAAGGAATTCGTAGAATCAAGCATTCTGCCTCCTTGTATTCGATAGCTGCGTCACAATCAGTCAGGTTCCATTACACAGTTTCGTGGCATGATGATTGCGAAACATAGTAACTACCGATCCTACTTTGAGACGCAAATGATGCGGTGGCATACCAATCCTGTCTAAAGAATTTAGAAATACCACTGGATAATTCACGGCGCCGTCTTCATTGTCAAGACGATCGATCGATTTGTATGAGCGCAAGTCTCCCGGAATTTGGATTTGAATCTTCCAGTTTAAGTCAACAACATCGGTATTTTTGGCAGCTAACATTGCGCGTGCACTTAAGGAATCGTAGTTACGATAATTTGGCCAATGTCCGAACATTTTTGATGAGTTCATCTTTCGTGAATTGATAAAGGGAAGATGGAATTGATATCGAACCACCGGAAGTATCAACCGAAATTCTACCATTTCCAATTTTTAGCGATGGTCATGTAAAATGTCTTCGGCAATGTCTTTTTTGTTCGTATCCCATAATTGACGCGGATTTGAAGGCTGATATGTCGAAGCAATCGTCGTTTTTCGGGTGGATTGTGTAAATTCGTCCTAATGCATTAGTTGAGAACACATCTGGATTTCAATCTACTGGTTGGCCTTCCTTTCTGCGCAACTATTTCTTCGACGATGCATTCCATGTATAATATCAGGGTATTTCCGAATAGAGCAACGTTCTCGTAAATGGATCGCTGACGAAAGTTGAGAAAAAACTCGTCAATGTTAATTTTGTTGCTGGCGGTGTTTCCACTGGCTGTACTGTATTCTTTGAGTTGAAATATACATTAATATAAACACATAAATAGCATGGTTTGAATGTGGTTAGCATTTTCATTAATGTTTAAAATGAAAAAAGTTGTTGTAGTGACATAACTACAATAGTTGGACATATGTTACCGCGGAGTTTTTTGTAGACATTATGATGTTCTTCAATATTGTTGTACATTATTTTGTTCTATCGCTAATAGTTTCGGCAGCGCATTCCTCTAAAGACGTTTTAAGACTAATTTTTCTACACCTTCGGTTACATTGTTCAAATTTTACCAAGGATCCCTAATTTTTTTCAAAATGAAATGTAGCCTATGTCAAATTGGAAGAATGTAGCATTCTATTTTTGAAATAATCTTTTAAATCAGCCCAGTATTCATTACAAAAATACAAACATACAAAAATAGGTACAAATCTTTCCTCTTTATAATATTCGTGAAGATACATCCTATATTATTTATTAATAGAGGTAAGTTATATATTATTTCGCGTATAATTTTTATTTTTGGCATAGGCGGCCTTCGGTCGGGCTCAAAAAAATAACCCTGGTCGATCCAACACCAGGGTGTGCATAGTTCATTTGGGCCGAACATTTTTTGGTACTGGCGGCCTTCGGTCGGGCTAATAAAAAAGATGATAAACAGAAAATTTTTTTACAATTTTTTCACGACACAAATGTGGCAACACTAATATTTGTCATAAAAGTAAACACAGAAATCTTATGAAACTGTAGGTGCCCAAAATAGCTTTTAGAGCACTGTTGACAGTCCTAACTTCGAAGTCGTAGATAATTTCGTCTATCTTGGAACCAGTATTAACAGCAACAACAATGTCTGCCTCGAAATCCAACGTAGAATAACTCTTGCCAACAGGTGCTACTTTGGACAGATTAGGCAATTGAGAAGTAAAGTCCTCTCTAGACGAACAAAAACCGAACTGTATAAGTCACTGTTATATGGTGCAGAGGCATGGACGACGAGAACATATAGTGAGTCGACTATACGATTTTTCGAGAAAAAAGTTCTGCGGTAGATTTATGGTCCTTTGCGCGTTGAGCAGTATGAGATATACGGGGACTTTGACGTATGCAGTTAAGCGAATTTAAAGACAGCGGCTACGCTGGCTAGGTCATGTCGTCCGAATGGACGAAAACACTCCATCTCTGAAAGTATTCGATACAGTACCCGCCGGGGGAAACAGAGGAAGAGGAAGACGTCCACTCCGTTGGAAAGTCCAGGTGTCTACACGATGCGATGATGGTGAGATGTTATACTAAAGTCGACCCAAATAAATATTTTGGAATTAATAACATTATTCTTGCTAGTTTACATGCCTTTATCAATAATTAATCAATTGTCTAATTTTTTTAACTGGGTAACATTCTGATGTTCCTATTTATCTCGAAAAATTGTCTTAATGCGATGATGCAAACCATTGACAATACCGCCCTACGGTTTTCAATGAAAGCAGAAGTGAGTTTTATTCGCTGTATCAATTATTTAACACGATGGACCATAATGAAATGGTGAAAGCTTGATTCACTTACCAATCGAGTAGTCGCTTGCCAAAGGCGCAAGTATAAATGTCTAATCGCTTTAACATGCAAGTTTAGTTGTCTCATGCATCTGTAAGAGATTGGTGTAAATAAAGTACGTGTCTTCATATATGCATATGCTTACATATATGGAATAGTGTCCGGAAGTGAATTGTGTAAATCAATAACGGACTTGTGTTTAAGTTCTGCACGAAATAGGCTTAAAATATTGTTCTGTTATGCTGACGACCCAGTAAATATTTTGAAACGAAAAAGTGCCGCAAATTATGCCACAACCAAGGTCGAATTTCAACAATAGTGTTCAAACTGTTGACAATCCAATTTGTGATGATGTTAATGACACTGTGATGGCTAATGACATGCATTTGCGAAATACAATGGTTACTCTAAATTCCTACAGGTTCACTACGCAGCTGCGGCATTCATTGTTGATGGTGTTTATTTTGCTAACCAGTTTGAATGCCAAACAATTTGGTAATTTCTCTACTAATATAAAATTTGAGGAAGGCATCATATCCATTTTCAAAACTCGCTTACATATGTACATATGTTCACATTTGTTCATTTTCACTGGTTTTAAACCATACATTCGAAAGTGTACAAAGGTTTGCACATACATATGTACATATGCATATATTTACATATGTATGCATTCGTTTGGTTAACCGTAATTACGACCATTTAAATACATTTTGTTCACATTTACACGAAATTCTAATATGCATATGTACATTAGGGTGCTTCAAAAAAAATTTTTGAACTTTTTTTCAACTCTTACCCTCCTCAAATGTTAGTGATTGACAAACAAAAAATCCTCCCTCACGCCAGGCGCTGTGAGCTTAACTCTAAGGGGTCGCTATTTTTTTTTTTAGGTTCCCATATACATACATATTTGACATAGGAATTTTCGTTTTTTCATTCAAACTAAAATTTAACCTACTAATTTCCGATTCTCAAATATAACCATCACATATTCAGAAAGTTCACTTTTCAAACTTTAAAAATTTCTGCTACAAAGTTTTATTATCAAAATCAGACGATTAAACATATTGATTTGAAATTTGGAATTTTTTCTATAAAAATAAAAAAAGGTTTTGAGAATAATAATTTTGTCGCAAGAATTTTTAAAGTTTGAAAAGCCAACTTTATGAATATGTGATGATTATTTTTGAGAAACAAAAATTAGTTGGTGAAATTTAGTTGAAAAAACGGAAATTCCTATGTTAAATGTATGGGAACCCCATCAATCACTAACATTTAATGGGGTAAGAGTTAAAAAAACAATTAAAAAAATTTTTTTTAAGCACCCTAATGTACATACATACATACATATGTACACATGAACGTCTTCAGTTTCATTATGATTGTTTCATTTGTTATTTGATAATGCTTTTACGCAATATGATTTATTTTATCGCCGACTGGTGTTACCTAACTGTACAAGTAATTTCTAATCGAACAATCTAATTATTTGGTCGTTTAATTCAAACACTACTTAAAACAATTGTTAATTATTGTGCTAAACCCATCAAAGTCAACTATGCTTAATAACAAAAAATAATGGTTTTAATTAAGCTAAGAGTTTTAAAACAAAAATGCATTATCATGTTTACCAGTATTTCTTTGAATATTTTAAATCCCTATAAGCAAAGTATCGTTTACCAATGTTACTTTGAAAATCCCTATAAATAATGTTAAAAAAAACACTATTGCCAAATGTTGTAAATTACCGTTCTCGGACAAGTCATGTGCTCGTAGTACTCTACTTTTTTGTGGTATTACCGTTTAGAAATTGGCCTATGTATAATATTATATACCCCCCCCTCCCACTCCCTTATTGGAAAGAGGAAGGATCGAACTTTTTAATAAATGCAGATGCAGAGAATTGCAACTGAAATAAAATAATTAAAATAAAGCTTTATTTACAACATATATTAAAAAAAGTAGTATACAGAAACGTTATATTGAAATGTTAGTAAGTGAAAAGTGCATAACATGAGTGAAAAAGTTATTCACAATATACAAATTATCAATGTAAAAGTTGTCAATTTTTCAACTTTAAATACAAATATCTTTAAAACTATAAGTCAGTATTTTAGCATTTCATTCCTTTCTGCATTGGCGGCCTTCGGCCGCGCTTTAAAAAAATAACTCTGGCCGGTCCAACACCGGCTACGCCATCCACAGTATTTTTGCATTGAACAACTTTTGCATATAAATGCATATATTTTTATGTGTTTATTTATGTATGTTTTGTATTGTCTCTGCCTTATCTAATTTATGTGGACTATATAATTTATTCTAATAACTTCTTCTTCTTCTTAATTGGCGTAGACACCGCTTACGCGATTATAGCCGAGTTAACAACAGCGCGCCAGTCGTTTCTTTTTTTCGCTACGTGGCGCCAATTGGATATTCCAAGCGAAGCCAGGTCCTGCTCCACCTGGTCCTTCCAACGGTGTGGAAGTCTTCCTCTGATTCGCCCCGGCGGGTACTGCGTCGAATACTTTCAGAGCTGGAGTGTTTTCGTCCATCCGTACAACATGACCTAGCCAGCGCAGCCGCTGTCTTTTAATTCGCTGAACTATGTCAATGTCGTCGTACATCTCGTACAGCTCATCGTTCCATCGAATGCGATATTCGTCGTGGCCAATACGCAAAGGATCATAAATCTTTCGCAGAACCTTCTTCTCGAAAACTCGTAACGTCGACTCATCGGTTGCTGTCATCGTCCAAGCCTCTGCACCATATAGCAGGACAGGAATTATGAGTGACTTATAGAGTTTGGTTTTTGTTCGTCGAGAGAGGACTTTACTTTTCAATTGCCTACTCAGTCGGAAGTAGCATCTGTTGACAAGAGCAATCCTGCGTTGGATTTCCAGGCTGACATTGTTGGTGGTGTTAATACTGGTTCCTAAATAGACCAAATTGTCTACAACTTCAAAGTTATGACTGTCAACAGTGACTTGAGAGCCAAGTCGTGAGTGCGACGACTGTTTGTTTGATGACAGGAGATATTTCGTTTTGCCCTCGTTCACTGCCAGACCCATTTTCTGTGCTTCCTTGTCCAGCCTGGAGAAAGCAGAGCTAACGGCGCGGGTGTTGAGTCCGATGATATCAATTTCATCGGCATACGCCAGCAGCTGTACACTCTTATAGAAGATGGTACCTTCTCTATTAAGTTCTGCAGCTCGAATTATTTTCTCCAGCAGCAGGTTGAAAAAGTCGCAAGATAGGAAATTGCCTTGTCTGAAACCTCGTTTGGTATCGAACGGCTCGGAGAGGTCCTTCTAACGGAGCTTTTGGTGTTGCTCAACGTCAGCTTACACAGCGGTATTAGTTTTGCGGGGATACCAAATTCAGATATCGCGGCATAAAGGCAGTTTCTTTTCGTGCTGTCGAAAGCAGCTTTGAAATCGACGAAGAGGTGGTGTGTGTCGATTCTCCTTTCACAGGTCTTTTCCAAGATTTGGTGCATGGTGAATATTTGGTCGGTTGTTGATTTGCCAGGTCTAAAGCCACACTGATAAGGTTCAATCAGTTTGTTGACGGTGGGCTTTAATCTTTCACACAATACGCTCGATAGAACCTTATATGCGATGTTGAGGAGGCTAATCCCACGGTAGTTGGCGCAGATTGTGGGGTCTCCTGTTTTATGGATTGGGCATAGCACACTTAAATTTCAATCGTTGGGCATGCTTTCGTCCGACCATATTTTACAAAGAAGCTGATGCATGTACCTTATCAGTTCTTCGCCGCCGTGTTTGAATAGCTCTGCCGGCAATCCGTCGGCCCCTGCCGCTTTGTCGTTTTTCAGGCGGGCAATTGCTAAGCGAACTTCCTCATGGTCGGGTAATGGAACGTCTGCTCCATCGTCGTCGATTGGGGAATCGGGTTCGCCTTGTCCTGGCGTTGTGCGTTCACTGCCATTCAGCAGGCTGGAGAAGTATTCCCTCCATAATTTAAGTATGCTCTGGGCATCGGTGACTAGATCACCTTGGGGATTCTACAAGAGTATGCTCCGGTTTTGAAACCTTCAGTAAGCCGCCGCATTTTTTCGTAGAATTTTCGAGCATTACCCCTGTCGGCCAGCTTATCAAGCTCTTCGTACTCACGCATTTCGGCCTCTTTCTTTTTCTGCCTGCAAATGCGTCTCGCTTCCCTCTTCAACTCTCGGTATCTATCCCATCCCGCACGTGTAGTGGTCGATGGTAACGTTGCGAGGTAGGCAGCCTGTTTTCTCTCCGCTGCGACACGGCACTCCTCGTCGTATCAGCTGTTCTTTTGCACTTTCCGAAAACCAATGGTTTCAGTTGCAGCTGTACGTAAGAAGTTTGAAATGCCGTCCCACAGTTCCCTTATACCGAGTTGTTGACGAGTGCTCTCAGAGAGCAGGAGTGCAAGCCGAGTAGTAAATCGTTCGACTGTCTGTTGTGATTGCATCTTCTCGACGTCGAACCTTCCTTGTGTTTGTTGACGTGCGTTTTTTGCCGCATAGAGGCGGGTGCGAATCTTGGCTGCAACAAGATAGTGGTCCGAGTCGATGTTAGGACCTCGGAGCGTGCGCACGTCTAAAACACTGGAGACGTGTCTTCCGCCTATCACAACATGATCAATCTGTTTGGTAGTTTTTCGATCCGGAGACAGCCAGGTAGCTTGATGGTCTTCTTGTGCTGGAATCTAGTGCCACAGATAACCATATTTCGGGACCCGGCGAAGTCAATCAGCCTCAATCCATTTGGGGATGTTTCGTCGTACAGGCTGAATTTACCGACCGTAGTGCCAAAGATACCTTCTTTGCCCACCCTGGCGTTAAAGTCGCCAAGCACGATTTTGTTATGATAGCGATTTTGTAAGCGATATGTTGAAGAACCTCGCTTTGATGCGGATTGTGGCTAGACGTTCATTCACCGTATTGAATGCTAGTACTCGACGACGGAGTCTCTCTCCCACCACGAATCCAACACCAAACTTGCGCTCCTTTATATGGCCACTGTAGTAAATGTCACAAGGACCTGCTCGTTGCTGTCCTTGTCCCGTCCATCGCATTTCTTGGACGGCGGTGATGTCAGCCTTTATTTTCGTGAGGATGTCAACCAGCTGGGCAGCGGCACCTTCCCAATTAATCGTCCGGACATTCGAGGTGCATGCCCTCAATTTGCCATGGTCGTCATCAAAAGGGGGGTCTCTCATCCGAGGCTTGTTTTTCCTTTTCTTTGGGTGTGTTTTTTTTACGTGGCGGGTCCCAAACCAAGCGCAACCTATGTAGGGGACGTTTCGCCTCTCACTTTAGCTCGCCTTCGAACGGATGTTCTTAGGGTACCCAGAGGATACTTGGTCAAAGACCGAAAGTTGTGAGCTGCTTGAGCCATGTGCAAAAGAATCGTTTCTGGCCACTCCCAAGTGAATGGCGATCAGAGAACTTTCCTCACTTGCGTGAACTTCTTGATATGACTCCATCCTCCAAATTACATATTTCAAATAAAAAATGCACAATCCATGACATCAATTTGAATTACTCCCTTATTTGTTTGGTATACGCAATATTTTCCAAATGCTCCAAATGATTTCTTTAATATTTAAATTTTAAATTATACACACAACATTCAATTCACAATGCTTACCTTTTTCTCCTTGTTAAACTTTTTCGTTTCCTCTATATAAAAGAAATTAACTATATATATATATATATATATATATATAATAGAAATTAATCATAAAATATCAAGTTATCAAGTAACGAACTTGCCTCTTTAAAATCCAAAATAAACTGCGCCTTTCGTTTTCTTCTTCATGAAAAATTGGGTATTCGTCTTTCCTATTCTATCAAGTTAACATTACAATATGTTTAGAATGTCGATAGTTTTTCTCTATCTTACGTATTCTCCCATTCAATTGAAAATTCCAGAAAATATAACAGTGTTAGTGAACAGCTGAAAATATGTTTGTGCAATCTGTTACCTCCGTCTTGCAGGGTTAATGTTGGCTGAAAAACGTCCCAAAAAAAAAATAAAATATTCAAGTTCATTCAAACAAGGGATAGTATTTCAAAGCAAATTTATTGTACATACTTACATATACTATACTACCTGACCCCGCAGGCATTGCCCTGCCTGAAATTATGTGTTTTGAAATGAAAAGAAAGTTGAATTTCCGTTGTGTTGAAAATCATTTATTTGAGATTTTTCTACAATGAAATTTTCACTGGAAACTGAATACGTCGGGTTCCATTACACAGTTTCAGCGCATGAAGATTGCGAAACATAATAAGGACAGATCCAACTTTGAGACGCAAATGATGCTGTGGCATACCAAGCCTCTCCAAAGAATTTAGTAATTCCACTGGAAAATTCACGACTTCGTATTCATTGTCAAGACGATCAAGCGATTTGTATGAGCGCAAATCTCCCCGAATTTGACTTTGAATCTTCCAATTAAATCACTAACGTCGGTATTTTTGGCAGCTAATATTGCCCGTTCATCTTTCGTTGAAGTGAATTGACAGGTGGGTGGAATTGATATCAACTGGAATTTGCAAATTTGCAATTTTTAGCGAATACGATGTAAAATGCCTTCGGCAATGTCATTTTTGTTCGTATCCCATAATTGACGCGGAATTGAGGGCTGATATGCCGAAATTATCATCGCGAACTTCAGTGGCATGCGAAATAGCTTTCGCATCGTCCATCGTTTGATTCCAGTGATTATCATGTTCAGCAATTATAATTGCTGGCATGCTTCTCAAAAAGTTGCACACACCGTACCATTCACAATACGAAATGACTCAAATGAAATTGCACCGCGTACATTAATCAATAGCAACCGAAGGTAGAAGTAATCGTTGTGGTTTTTCGGGTGGATTGTGTAAATTAGTCCTATTGCATTAGTTGAGAACACACCTGGATATCCATCTACTGTTTGGCTTTGCTTTCTGCGCAACCATTTCTTCGATGACGTACATACGTTTCTTTGGTGATGTACATACTTCCAAACGTATTTGATCGATTTCATCAATCTGCAATACTCAACATTGATATGAGTTTTAAATGTGAATTAAACAATAGCGGCGAATATGGCACGATCCATGTGTTGTCAACTTCGATGTTCACTCGTCTAAATTGAATGCTGAATGTTCTGCCATTGGCGTCTGATGAACGCCTCGATAGAGTGGATCCATCATTTCCAGTTTTTGTTTCCGAAAGAAAAGCACGTGAATAGTGTTTTGAGCATTTTTTGTCAGACATACAAACCGAAGTGGGATTGTGGTATCCGCAAGGTCCATGAACCATAGTGGTATTCACCACTTCGTATAATTCTGGATCAGGAACTTTCGCAGAAATAATTTCATCAATTTGATCAGGTGTAACCAGCATCCAAAGAAGAATGTGTGCGTGCGGTAAACCCCTTTTTTGCCACTCAACAGAGTACTGTTGTTTGAAAAGTCGCGCTGTGACATCGTGACGATCTTGTTGATTGACCGCGATTCAATAATTCCGTAATGTGTGGTAATTTTGCATTGCAAGTGAATGTAAAAACAAATCCGGGCGTCCATAATTCCGCACGTATGTCATCACATCCTGCGAATACTCGTGCATATGCCTTGGGCTGCCAATGTATGTTGATAGCAAAAAGAACGCCAACCGATATTAGCAACCTCTTCGTGGCTTCGTAACAAATTTCAATCTGTAATTAATCACTTTGTATGAAACACACAAAGTTTTCACTGAATAATTTTCAATAATTTATTTTTTAAATAGCCGGAATAAAGAAAGCAAACCAAAATCGAACGATTCAAATAATTTGCAAATCAAACAATTTGAAAACAAAACAAACGGAAATTTGAAAAAAAAATGTATTGAAAAAAGTCACATTTTCCGATTTCTTTTTTACAAACGATCCTCATTGGATTCCCTTCAAAGTGGTTCAGGTCATTTTTCATTTCATTCAACGGTTAAGTCAGCTATAGCGAACAGACAAAAACCGAACTCATTTTTATATATGTATGTATGTAAGTAGAAAAAATAAAAAAATAAAGAATATGTTATAGTTCAGAAAGATGCCTTAAATAATTTTAATTAAAGGTTTAAATAAATAATAAGTGCTTGTTTCATACCTTAAAATTAGACACACTTAGTTGCTAGATGTTTTACTAGTGGGGCATTTGAGAAATTTTGAACATCTCGCATTGAATTGCATAAAAGCAAGTCCTTTGGAGTTGCTAATCGTAAAAAAGACTCATCCTCTGGCCTTGATTTCATCGTATGACACAGAAATAGAGTTAGTCAAAGTAGATGTTAGAGATAGTACGAGAAAAATAAAAAACAGTTGAGAGACGTAAAATTTCATATTTTTTTTTATTGAAAAATGAAATACGGCACCAAACTAATTTTCATGCAAACTTTAAAAACTATTTTTGGTTAGGGAAGTTCCAGAAAGAGATTGATATATCCTGTATATGTATGTATGTATATATTACGCCATGATAATAAGATAACATACAAAAATTTTCCCATGGGGATTTGAGAAGGATCTCATTATTTCCTTTGAATGCAAAATATTTAAAAAAGGCGTCTTTTAAAGCAAAATACGACATTCAATGTTTTCTTATCATAAATATTAAGATGCCAAAAACTGTTTAGCAAAATTAATATTTAAAATGTAATCTAATCACTTCAGGCTTTTGGTCGGAACATATACATTCAAACATATACACATACACATATATTTAGTTATATAAGACAAGATTTCTAAAATAGTATAAAAGCAATGGAAATATCAAAATAAAATCAGCTCAAAAGATTTCTCAACTAAAATAAGTATTTATTTTTCCCTCCCCCCAGCACACATAGGAGCATTTGGTCTCAAAAACCGGACAAATTTATTTAAAGTGATTTTATGAATGAAAATGAATAAAATTGCATGATTAAATGATATTAAAATAAAACGAGTAAGGAAGGGATAATTTCGGGTGCAACCGGTCATTTTATATTGAATATATGGTAGTATCGACCAGATTGTATCTATTTTTACTCATCCCACATACTACTAATGTGCCACATATTTACTCAAAAAATGTTCCCTGGGTTTCATTAAAGTACCTTATGTACAATCACCAATAATATGGAGCAAGGCCAAGAGGATGTTCGAAAATCTTGGTAATATTTATTAGGGAGAAGGGTCAAGTTTTCGCTACACTGTTATGAATACAACATGTTCAGCAATTTTCATTAAGTTAACCCAAATATTGGTGGATATATCCAGCATAAAGTCACCTATAAGTTCGAAAATCTTTATATTATGTGTACGGGGAATATGGGAAATAATGGCCCGATTCAACCCATTTTCGATATGCAGAAATACCATTGTCAGGAAAGAATTCTGTCTGAATTTCTATTGCATATCTCACATAATGACCGAGATTTTTGATCAAAAGTGAACTATAGGTACAGGGGTCCACATATTCGGTATGGGCTTGAACATTTTTGGTTGGATTTGGATAATTTTTGGTCAAAAGGTGGCATACTTTAAAGGAATTATTACCGCAAAGTTTTATTCCGTTTATCAATTACTTCTTAATTTGTGTATTGAAAAGTGAAAGAATCAAAAGGAATTTTAAATTGTTTAACATGGGAAGTAGTTGTGATTGTAGTCCGATGTCGCTCATTTTCACACAGTGACATAGAAATATTAAAAGAATACTACATACTAAATTTAGTCGAAATTGGTCTGTCGGGCCCTGAGATATGAGATTTCGCCAAAAACTAGGCGGTGCCACGCCCATTGCCCAATTTTCACACCGGCTCCGATAGAGCCCTCTTATACCATCTATATACCACCCGTCTAGAATAATTTAGCAGGATTTCAGTATTTAATTAAAAAAATAAATAAAATCATTTTATGCAAGTGACCTATCTAATTCAACGCGCTTTTTTTAAAGGGGTGGAAAGATGGGAAAAATGTTTAATCTTATACGTATATATGTTAAGTAGAAACCTTTGTAGTTTAGTAAAACAAATAATTTATAGCTTGACCTCCCCCCACACTATAACAAAAACACTGGTAACTAAAAAATTAAAAAAAAAAAATATTTTTTTTAATGGTTCATTGTTTTCCCAAAAAAACACCAAATAATACATTAACTAAATTAATCTTTATATTATTAATATTAAATACAAACCATGTTGTCTAGAATCCATAAAAAATATTTTCCAGGATTCATTTCACGCAACACAAAAAACCACTTGCAATTTCGAGAACAATAGAGTGTCGTGAATAAGGACGTGCGTACTGAACGAAGTCTAGGTTCCGACTACTTGTGTGGCAATATAGCGGGCTGAAGGTCAATAATTTAATCGGTTTATTGTAGTACATTTACTTAGGTACTAAAAAAATATAAATTTGGAGTAGCATCGCTGGAGTTTGTAATTCTCATTTTTGTCCGCTTTTTGAAGAAAAATGCTCCTATGCAGCAGTATGATTTGGTCCTATCGAGCCTAAAAAAAAGCTCAAAATTCAAAAAAGCGCTGAAGTTATAAAAAAATACAGGCAAATACATTTTTTTTATTAAAAATAAAATAAGCCCCGTTATTTACAGGCTAAATATTTAATATTTCAATAATAATTGAAAAAGGGGTGTACATTCCCGCATATTAAACCGATCACATAAGCCGTTTTAGCAAAGACTAAACGCACTGATCTAACTGCCATCCAAGAAATAGTCAGCAGCTGTGACTCGAGGCACAGCAAGGTCAACTAGGCGTCCAAATCAATATACCTCCAACGATTTCTTTGGAGAATACCCAGCAGTTACATAAATAGGGGAAGTGTTGCGGAAAAATTCTCAAAATGGGAATAAACAGAAACTAAATTCTTGAAGCCCAAGCCGATTTGTCCGAAAAGGTGTTGCACACGTTCAACACTATCTCACGAAAGCCATCAAGAAAATCAAAAATTGAAGAAATTCAAGTTCAAGCTAAGCACCAAGAATTAGATCGAAAAACTTCAATGTTCATTAGGAAAATTTAAAACCTCAGCAGAAAAATGGATGATCTAACCAGAGAATGTAAAGACATGGAGAAGGTGCAGGCTCGATAACGAACATTTGTAAAACTTGAACCACGGAACTCAAATCATAAAAATGGAATTCGCGCTGAGAAATGTTAACATTGCTTTGGTTTAAGCAGAATTACAGCTTTGTTAACATTATCAACCAGGGAAGATTGTTGACTAATCGAGGAATGGATTAAATTGCATTAACTAAATTAATTATTCGATTGATATACTTTTTTTATTTTTTTACACTTTTTTATATTTTTATAGCTTTTTGCTTTTGTATTTTTTATAAATTTATCTTCATTTTGAGTTAAAAAGTAGCAGTTGAAAAATGCCAAAAAATAATGTAGTACACATTTCCTTAGATAATTCATGCAATGACTCCATGAGGGAATCAAACAAGCATATAATTGCGTTTTGCCGCCGGCATTTTCATATCAACAAATGCGAAATAAACATTTTTTCTCAACCAGGGAATTGTGTTATTTCAGACATTTGTCTGTATGTTTACGTAAGCAAATACGAGCCACATATGTATGTACATAGGTACAAACATTCATAAGGGAATAACATCTCCGTTGTAACGGACAACCCATAGCCGAAGCTCACGATTTATCAAAGAGTCAATCTTTCGAAGCACTGTCGCGACGACAAAGTGTCATAATATTGTGTTGTTGGTAGAAAATCCGAGCTGTGCCGAAAGAAACTAATAAACGATCGCCGATTGCCACCGTTTCCCTTGCTGCTCGAACAGCTTTCGTCGCTGATATTTGCGAGCCACGATAAAATATTTTAGATTTGAGAGAATTTTAGAGAACTACGTTGACAATTTGGCACTCTTTTCTGTGTTTTGCGGGGATGTCAGTTTTCCTTCCAGAGGAACATCAGAAAGTTGTTAAATTTATGATTTTTAGCTTTTGACGCTTTTTTTTTTTAGACGCTTGTTGGGAAAGGCATGCTCGGGGAGACGTTACGGCGTCTGTTTTTATGAAAGAAGCGAGATCGCTTGTTGAATGTGCACCTGCGTTTATGAATGAAAATGTTTGGTTGTAAGATTTACTACATTTGGGCTTCACCAATTTGGCATATATATTGACTATTTGAGACAATTGTTGATTTTGTAGAACAATGTTTCAATTTTTTGTTAACATGTGTACGCAGATGCAGTGGTGTAGCTACAACTTCGGGCGCCCGGGGCCAAGGATGTTCTGCCGCCCCCCTTTATCTACCTACCTACAAGTTTCATGAGGTGGTTCGAACAAAAGTGAATTTTTACAAAATATCTTCGATATTAAGTATATAAAATTTAGGAACTAGCCACGCAAATTCTGAAGTTCCAAAATTCTCACAATACGGTTTTTGAGGAAATTAATAAACTAAAACCATTTTCGCCCTATATCTTATACACTTCTGACACAATTTGCAGGAATTTTTGCCCGAATTGGAGTTTTAAATACCATTTTTGAAAATTTGGAGAAATAATAGTATTTGTTACATTCAAAGCATAGGATAACTGTGAGAGCGACACTTCGCGACAACAAAGTAAAAATAAAGATACTGTTCTGATACTGGACGCATATGTTACATGACATTTTTATTTTCTGCTTGACTTCTTCCATTATTCTCGTTTCGTGGACGTTCCTCAGTTTGTAAACATTCAGTATTTTGCTTATTTCTGTTAAATAGCAAAATGGTGAATTCCTTACTTCAAGTTTTTCAGCTCTGTTGGCCGTCCAATCGAACATTATACAGAATTCAATATGCACCTTCTTTATGTCTTTACATTCTCTGTGTCATCATCCTGATCATTTATATATCTATGTATATATATCCCTACATGTTGCGAGAATATAACAAACGCAATTTCGTCGTTTGAATTCTCATTTTGGTAAATAAATTATTAAATATATTCGTATAATGAAGAAAATACTTTCCTTCGCTAAATGCTTAATTTTAAGTTTTTGCTTTGTTTTTGAATTGGCGATTACAACAGACATGTTCGAATGGATGATAAACTGCCAGAATCAACTCGACTGCAAAATTCGTATCTAAAGGCTGCCGAATTGTGCAGCAGATACAGTTCTAATAATTAATAAATATTTCAGTATTTTATTTAACAACTAGTAGCAACCCGCCCCGGCCTCGCACGGAAATAAAATATAAGGCCTATGTCACTCACTGAAAAAATGATTAAAATCGATCCCGTAGTTTTGATTTATTCATTACTGCCCGTGGCTCGTACGCGTTACTTTTGGAGTAAAACAATTCCCCTTTCTTTATACCATGAAGACTTCCTTGCTATCTTTGGAATATCTAAATTCATACCCTTCATTTTTTTTTTGCATTTTTACATATTTATTTTATTTTTACAACAACAATTAATATATTACAGAATGTCTTTATATACAACGTTCACAGCTTTCTTGTCATTCGACAATACAAACATGTTTTCTCTTGAGGTTACTCTTGAAAGAGCAACATACAGTTGGCCATGTGAAAAACAGTCAACGCTCAAATCTAAGCCTGCAACGTTGAAGGTTTGACCCTGCGATTTATTAATGGTCATTACAAAAGATGTCTTTACCGGAAATCGTAAACGTTTAAATTGGAATGGTAAATCCGATGGTATCATAGGGATTCGGGGAATCAATACATCTTCTCCGGTACCACATCCTGTGAGTATTGTGCACTCTATTATGAAAGTTTTCAGTGTTTTTACCAGCAAACGCGTGCCATTGCAAAGTTTAGGTGGATTCAGGTTTCTTAATAAA